>NW_028134840.1:0-95645 GCF_964662115.1 Mustela nivalis | reverse complement strand
TATCATATGGTTTCACTTATTTGTGGAGCATAACAAATAACATGGAGGACAAGGGGAGATGGAAAGGAGAAGGGAGTTGGGGGAAATTGAAAGGGGAGGTGAGTCATGAGAGACTATGGACTCTGAAAAACAATCTGAGGGTTTTGAAGGGGCGGGGAGTGGGAGGTTGGGGAAACCAGGTGGTGGGTATTGAAGAGGGCACGGATTGCATGGAGCACTGGGTGTGGTGCAAAAACAATGAATACTGTTACACTGAAAAGAAATAAAAAATAATAAAAAAAAAGAAGCTGGATTTTCCTACTCATTTTTGCATTCAATCTGTATGAGATCACTTTATCATGTAAATTCTGGGAAACTCCACTACTGTGGAGAAAATGAGAATAAAGAAATGTAAATAATGTCTAACTATTGTTATGAAAATAATTTTTACCTTCTGCAGTCCCTGGACAACGCTTTGAGAATCATGACTCTATTGCATAAAACAAATTACTTGAGTAATCGCAATGGTGTAACCACAGTCACAGTATCATTCATAAACTACTATTAGGGCACAGGAGGAAATTATAAAGCATCTACTACTTGAAGGAGCTCCCTGGATGGAGAAGAGTGATGATACTTGGGACAGAGAGGAGAATACCATGGGCAAAGCTTTGCAGGGGGAAAATAGTGTAATATATTGGACTAATAGGAAGAAACGCCACATTAAAAAAAAAAGAAAAGGCAATAGATAAGACTGGTAGAGCAGATTTGGGACAGACTAAGATTTATGTATTTCTTGACTGATCATATTTAAGAAATATAGATTATTGTTTTGTTTTAAGTAGGGAGGTGAAAAGTATGACATGGTGACTTAGAACATATTTAAAATTCTAGCAACGTGAGATGAGACAATCAACTTAGCTTCTGAGCAGTCATCCATAAAACTGAAACAGTATCAGTATTTTCCATTCTTAGCGAACTGTAGAATTGTTTGGACACTAAAACAAGTTAATGAGTTTAGTTCCCTTATCTCAGTTCTCACACGGTATATAAGCTTCATAAATATCAGTCATTGTTATCATGTATATATATTTAGAGATGTTACTCTGGAAGCAGAGAGGAGATGGCATGGGCATGAGGGAGGACAAAAGCAAGGGGACATTAAGAAGAATTCTAACACATAAGCCTTGCTAAGTTTCTCTTGCTAGTACCGCCACTGTCTCATACTCAACCTCTCATATTCCACAAATGTCCACTCCTCATCAAACCTAGCATAGAGATACACAGATCTGTTTCTCTGGGTCTTGACTTCCTTAAGAAGTTTCCTGTGTCACATAAAACTTATAAATAAATGAAACAAGATGGGATTGGGAGGGAGACAAACCATAAGTGACTCTTAATCTCACAAAACAAACTGAGGGTTGCTGGGGGGAGGGGGTTTGGGAGAAGGGGGTGGGATTATGGACATTGGGGAGGGTATGTGCTTTGGTGAGTGCTGTGAAGTGTGTAAACCTGGTGATTCACAGACCTGTACCCCTGGGGATAAAAATATATGTTTATAAAAAATAAAAAGTTAAAAAAAAAAAACTTATAATTAAACAAATTTGCACACTTCCCCTCCCCCCCCCCATTGATCTGTCCTTGTCAGTTTAATTTTTAGCCCAGCCAGGGACCCTAAGAGGGTCAAGGAAAACTTTTTTCTCCCCTTTACCTCAACATGACTATATCTGGAGATAGGGCTCGGGGAGGCAATTAAGATGAAATGAAATCATTAAGGATATGGTCCTAATTCTATAGGATGGTGCCCTTATGAGAACAGGAGAGAAAGAGCTCCCTCTCTGTACACATTTATGCACTGAGAAAAGGTCATGTGAGGACTCAATGAGAAGGTGGCTGGCAACTTGATCATGGACTTCCCAGTCTGCAGAGCTGAGAAAAATACATTTCTGTTGTTTAAGCCACCCAGTCTACTGTATTATGTTATGGCAGCCTGAGAAAATGAATACAGCTGGCCAGCCAAAAGAGCTTTCAATGGGCTAGTCTGGAACAATTTGAGCAACAAATACAGTAAAGCAATATTGGATTATAAAGCAAAGTACAAAATAAGTATCCATGAATCAATATAAATATGGTTATTGAACAAATAAGGAAATGGAGAAGAGCTAAATCTCCCATCCAGAAGGATTCTAAATAATTTATGTAGCTACTTTGTCCTGTAGAAAGTGAAATATAATTCCTCAACCCTTAAGTATGACTTCCTTCCAAAGTGGACAGTATGGAAAGGGAGGAGGGAAAGAGTGAATTTATAGTGGAGACAATCAAAAAACACAATCTCAGAGAGATGATCAAAACCAACATAATAATAGGAAGTCATGTTGAGCATATGTATCCTAATCCTTGTTATGAAAAATATTAGATAAATTCCAACAGAGGGACATTCTACAATGTATCTGACCACTGTTTCTCAAAAGAGTGAAAGTCATTAAAAAAAAAAAGGAAAGTCTGCGAAAATGCCATAGCCATAAAGAGCCTTAAAAACACATGATAACTAAATGATATATGGTATCCTGAATGGGATCCTGGAATAGACAAGAACATTAGGTAAACACAGAAGACACCTGAATAAAGAATTGGCTCCAGTTAATAATAATGTATTAATACTGTTTCACTGATTATAACAAAATATGAAGTAATATGAGATGTTAATAGTTTGGGGAACTAGGTGTGAGGTATATAGCAACTCACTGCATCACCTTCACAGTTTTTCTGTAAACCTAAATCTTTTCCAATAAATGAAATTATTTCCCCCCCCCAAAAAGCAGCATGCCGAGAAAAGAAGCCAGAAACACAAGAGCATATGCTGTGTGATTCTATTTATATAAAAATCTTGTACAGGTGACTCTTTCATAATAAAAGAAAGAATAGTAGGGTTTGGAGTGTGAGGTAGGGATTGGCTGGAAGGAAGCGTGAGGGAAATTTCTGGATGATAAAATGTTTCATGTGTTGATTGGGATGGGTGTTACATGGTGTGTAAGGAGGAGCCTGACTCCATCTTTTGGTCTCTGCCGAAACCTTTTTAGCCTCCTTCTTCTGTGTCTACACCTGGGCAAGCTTAGAAGGAAGGCTGGCTGATCCCCACCTTTCACACAGGAAGGAGATTCAAACCATATAAACCTCTTCTACACCTCAGGAACTCACATTCCAACCTCATTCCTGACCACAATAAGCCAGGGCAGTCTACCGTCATTGTCTATCAAGTCATTTCGGACCTGCTTGAGGGTACTGCCTACTTCTCCCAAAAGAACTCAATTATGAAAATAAGCCTTTCCAGACCCTCCTGATGTGTGTGTATGTGTCATCATCAATCTCTGGATCTGAACAAAATTCTAGGTAGAGGTCCACCCACCTTTAAGTAGTCACAATACTACGCTTGTCAAAACTCACCATCCTATACCCTTAAAAACAATTATTTTTATTGTATATAAGTCATTTGAATTTTTAAAAAAAGAGAGAATTGGGAAAAGTAAATACTTCTCTCCAACGTTTGATTAATAAGGTTATATTAGTTTAAATCTTTCCATTTGGTATTTTATCCATATTAATATTGTTAAGGTTCTGAAGCTAGTCAAATAATTAGCCATACTGATGGAAGTTTAAACCAACAGGAATTTAATAAATAAATTGTATAAGAAACTCTGTATAAAATTCTATAGATCAAAACACCCATATTATGCAGACTTCTGCTTGTGACAGACAATGATCTAGACCTTGTAACTCAAACTAGACAAAAAAGCAAAACTCTATTATTGTAGTGAATTTGATACAATGTATTACTGAAAAAGTAATAACCATCAAGCTTTGATGTAAATAATGGAAATTATCAATTTCTTAAGCTAACCTAAAGTGAGAAAGGTCAATTAGGAGAGGGTAGCTTATTCTAAGCAAAATACAATCGCATCTGGAAAAAGTCATTAGAGTAATTGAGGAGCGTGGACAAAATTTTGGAATATTGATATTCAGAGGCAGTCCCTTGTGAATGCCGAAAGCCAGAGGTCATCCGCTTTCTTAAATTTTAAGTGGTATGTTTAATTCAGATTAAATTTCTTTTTGTTTAAAAATTTTTTTTATTTATTTGACAGAGAGAGAGCACAAGCAAGGGAGCAGGAGAGGGAGAAGCAGGCAGTCTGCTGAACAGGGAGCCTCACATGGGGCTCCATCGCAGGACCCTGAAATCAGGACCTGAGCTGAAGGCAGACGCTTAACTGACTGAGCCAGCCAGGCAACCCCTTCAGATTACATTTTATTAAAATATTCTGTACTTCCCTTATATGATTATTTCTTATTTTGATTCTTCCAAAAGCCTTACAAGGTTTTCTATACATGGAGCTCTATTTTTAAATTTCTTCTAAGCTAGGTTTATTAAAAAGAGGGAAAAACTCAGCCTTATTAATGTGCTTTCTAAGTAAATTTTAAATTATTTCATTACAGGGGCACCTGGGTGGCTCAGTCGGTTAAACATCTGCCTTTGGCTCAGGTCAGGATCCCAGACTCCTGGGATTGAAACCTACACTGGGCTCCCTGCTCAGCAGAGAATCTGCTTCTCCTTCTCCCTCTCTCCTGGTTTGTGCTCTCTCTCTCCAATAAATAAAATCCTTTAAAAAATTACTTTATTACATGTGACACAGAACATGGGAAAATCCCAGCAGCCTAGAGTTCATCAGTTTCATACTGTCACCCCAGCAAAGGCGAACTGGTATCCACCCAGCCTGCACATGGATGCTTAGTTTTAGGTAACTCAGTCTTGCGTAGCCTGTTTCATACTGGGATAAATTAGATGGTGGGAAAGTTCGTCTTTAAGTTTACTCTAAACCTCTTCCACTATAGATATTGGTACAATTCAGTGTTCCACAGAAGAATTTTTCCATCTCAGCATTATTAACATTTGAGGCTGGATAATCATGTACCATGGGGACTGTCAAGTTACTGGAGAGTTTTTAGCAACATCCCTGGCCTCCACTCACTGAATATGAGCAGCACATCCTTATCCTCATTCATGACAATGAAAAATGTCTTGAGACATTGCCAGCTGTCCCCTGAGGTACAAGACCACCTCAGTTAAGAACCACTGCTCTAGAGTAATCCAAAAGAACCAACATCATACATTAATAATCACCCAGTCTCAAAATTTCAGGCTGCCAACAGTGTGAGTTTGGGTGAGTTACCTTCCTTCTCGGGGACCTAATTTCCTTACTTTCACAGTGGGGCCAGTAGTAGCTAATCTCACAGGGATAAGATGTTGTGAAAGCAGTTGCAAAGCACATAGCACGCTTCCTAGTACTCAGTAAATGACCAGGAGAAGCTAATTCATTTCACAGCCTCAAAAAGTTCTTGCTGGTTGATTGACACTGGTCCAAGGCTGTAGATCAAACCACATACAACTAAAAGAAAAACTTGAGAAGTATCTAATTCAGACTTATACAAATAGAAATAATCATTCCTATTTAGGGCTAGTGTAGGTGTACATTCCCTCTGAAAAATATTCAAAGCAGGGCTCCTGGGTGGCTCAGTGGGTTAACCCTCTGCCTTCAGTTCAGGTCATGATCTCAGGGTCCTGGGATCAAGCTCCGCATCAGGCTCTCTGCTCAGTGGGGAGCCTGTTTCCCCTTCTCTCTCCCTCTGCCTCTCTGGCTACAAGTGACTTCTCTGTCAAATGAAAAAAATAAAATCTTAAAAAATATATATATATTCAAAGCAAAACTTAATTCCAGCCCACAGACATAACTATTACTTTTATGGCATTAAGGGCATTGTCAAGGTTGTTGGCACTATGGTGGTTTTCCTGTAATCTATTTTCAATAAATGTTGTGCTTGCAATTAGGGAACGAGAGTATTTTAAAGAATGGGAAGAATGCATTTTGGTGAACAAAAAGGCCCCATAAAGTTTTCAAAGTAAGGAACATTGCTAGAATGCACCAGAATTAATCACATTTCAATGGCACAGAATATTTTAATGCGATTTAGTTTGAACTGTGTACATTTGTATAGTTTGAGAAAGAATTTGCTTCTTTCAGAGGTAAAGTTAGACCTAAGAGCAATTTTATAAACTCTTTTCTTCCTTCCCTCAGTATTAGGGTTACTAAAAAACATATAGGATACTCATCTAAATTTCAATGTCATGTAAACAACAAACTTTTAGTGTAAGTGTATCTCAAAGTGTACCCATACTAAATGATTATTCATTGTTTACCTGAAGTTCAAATTCAATGGAATATCTTGGTTTTGGTCTTTTAGGATTTTTTTTTTAATTTTTCTAAATCTTGCATCTCTACTCAACAAGCAATACACCCAGCTTAATCCAGGTTCTTTATACATTGGCTCTGAAATACAAATTCCTAATCTTTCCTCCCAACCTCACCACTCCAAACTGCAAAGAACGATGTTTTGCTCTTCAGGGATGGAGGCTAATGTCAATACATAACATCCTTCAAAACAATGTACCTTCCACCCGCCTTTACTGCTTTAACTACCCCTTCTCCTCCAAAACACTCAAACACATTTCTTCTCCTGTAAGTCTGTGCTCCAGCCACATCATTGTTTTTATAGGATGTTACTTTTGCCTGTGACAAGATTTCCTTTCTGCATCCTCCTGTTTTCTGCCTACTGTATACCTACGCAGGTATTAAGTCCAATCTCAAATGCAGCCTCCTTGTGAATAGGCTTCCATTCCTCCAGACCAAGTTAGAGAGTCTCTCCTCTATGGACTTGTTCTCTTAAAAGTGTATTTCCTATTGCAGCACTTTATATTTAAATTGTAATTTAATATATATTCTCCCCACAATAACAAGAAATTCGGTATTACTCAGTTGGTAATTAGCTACTTCCCCTACCCTCTCTTCTTATAGTGGGATAGAAGGTGAGCTAACTTTTCATACTGGCATGGGGAAAAGGGACACTGTGGGTCACCCAACCTTGGGAAGCATGGCTAGGGGTAGACAGTGTGTACCCTATCCTCTGGTGTTCCCTAGTTCTACCTTCCCATGATATTTTTTGTAGAATCACTGACATGAGCCAGAAAAGCTGTAACACCACAACTGTCTCTCTCTTTATTTAAGCTGGAACAGAAAAGCCCACTCATGGCTGCACCTGTGAGGGAAAATAGAGGCTCACCCTTTGGATTTGAGGATGGCTATCTGTACAGACTGAGTTCAGAAACTTTACAACAACATTACCATAATTTTATAAGAATTGATGTTTGAGGGAGCCCACTTTTCAAGTTAAACCAGGGTATTCCTTATTACTTTTTTTCCCAAAATGTTTGCTTTATTGGACAATGAGTTCTGTGAGTGTGAGATCTATGGTTTATTCTTCTCTGTGATCTTGGAGCCCAATGTAGTGCCCAGTTCAGAAGAAATAATTCACAGAAAACCGGCATGTGCTGAGTGACTTAAGGAAATATTAGGTATCACTTGATTTGTCAAAAGTGGGAAGATATTTAATCTAGTTTTAGTATGAATATATAAATCCACCCAACTTGCCCAAACATGCCTGGTTACCATTACTTATTCTCAGCACCATTTATTTTTCCAATAAAAGGACATTCCTAATATTCATTATGCCATCAAATAAGCCTTCTTGTATATACTTTGATAATGCTATTGCTGTGTACTAAAAACACTACACTTGAGAGTGTGTACTTGTGATAAAGGCACTACCCATTAAGACATCTCAAGTGGATTTTTCTAATCTTAGCAATCACTAAGGTGTGGATTGGAACTGACTTGTATACACATACACACTGTACTGTTTGCCCTGAAGTATTTGAAATAATAATTTAAAAAACAATTTCCAACATAAACACTACTACCACATCTCCTGTTCAGGGATGGTGCCATGCATATGTATTCAAATGTGTAAATCATGCTAAAAAAGCTTGGTTACTTGACCTCAGTCCACAAGTTACCTGTCATTCTAACAGGACAATGCATCTCAGGATTTTTTGTAATGGACTCTTATTTTAAGTATCTAAATATATCTTTTATTGACTAAGAGCTCTAAATTTACCAAATTTTTTCTACTCTTCTTCTATTCAATGAAACAATGTCATACAACTAAATATGATTTAATTTACATATTTCTTAGGAGTTTTTAAATGAACAAATTCACTTTTCAAAAAATATCTCCTAAAACCATATTCATTGCTTTGTTTCAGAAATACAGCCAGGAAGGAACCAGCTCCAGCCCATCCAACATTATCCAAAATACTATATGTTATTCCACATCAATAGATGCTTTGACCATTTTTGCCTTTCCTTCATTGATTTCATTCTCTTTCTTCTTTTCCTTATTAACCTGACCGAACCTGCATGAAAATGAAAAGAAAGAGAGAGAGAGAGAAAGAGAGAAGAGAGAGAGAGAAAGAGCCAGCCCCCCCCCCAAAAAAAAGAAAAGAAAGAAAAACAAAAATGTGCTATTTGGTTTCCAGAATAATGCTGTACATTATATTACAATGACACAGATTATAATAAGAATGGAGTTCTTTTCTCCTTATGATGAACATAATGAGAATTATAAATGGATTCAAATAAAATCTATTCAAAACAAACTGCTCATATTTCTGTTTTGTTCTTAGTTGCTCTATAGAGCCCAGTTTCATTATGTCATTATATTTTTAAAAAAATTTTTTTTTAAAAAAGCTGACTGGTTAAAGAATCTGTCACATATACTTTATGTATGTGTGCTACAATATCTCCAATTCGGGAGACATCTCCCTGTCACAGCACGGCTCATTCAGTACTTACTCTATTTGTCACTGAGTTAGGGGAATTGTGAATTTCTTTTTTTTTTTTAATTAATTAATTTATTTATTTGACAGACAGAAGTCACAAGTAGGCAGAGAGGCAGGCAGAGAGAAAGGGGGAAGCAGGCTCCCCACTGAGCAGAGAGCCCGACATGGGGCTCGATCCCAGGACCCCGAGATCACGACCCGAGCCGAAGGCAGAGGCTTAACCCACTGAGCCAGCCAGGTGCCCCGGAATTGTGAATTTCTAAAGATGATGTGTAGTGTAGCAGAAAGAAAACCACACCAGTAGTCAGCTGCTCTGAGTGCTAGTTTCAGCCCTGTATTCATTTTTTACTGTTGCTGTAATAAGTTAACAGAAAACTCACAGCTTAAGAGAACACGAACGTATCTTAAAATTCCGTAGATTGTAAGCTGACCCAGATCTTACTGAGCTAAAATCAAGATGTTCCTTTAGAAGGCTCTATGGGAGAATCCATTTCCTTGACTTTTCCAACTTCTAGAGGCTGCCCCATTTTGTTGTCTTGTGATACCCCACCTCCATCCTCAAAGTCTGCAATTTTGTATCTCTTCCATCATTTTTTTTTTCCACAACCATATTCCCTCTGCCTCTGAATTCAGCCCAGAGAATTCTTTTAAGGACTCATGAAATTAGATAAAGCCCATGTACATCATCCAGGATAATCACTCCATTCCATGGTCCTTAACTTTAATTACATTTGCAAAGTTTCTTTTTCCAGGTAAGCCAATGTATTCACAGCTTCCAGGAATCAAACACGGACATGGGGGAAGGGGTGCATTATTTTGCCTACCACAGGCCTCATCATTAGCTGTTTGTGATTCTAGTAAATCATTTAAACCACGTTAACTCTTGGTTTCCTTCTCAGGAAAATGAGGATAATTATTCAGTCTGCCAACCAGGATGGCCTTTGTTCATTTTATTCTCTTTGCTACTTTTCATAAGAATTGTCACAAGGACTAAATAAGATAATAAATGTGAAATTCTTTGTGTATTAGAAATCAAGTTATCATTAGTCCCATATTTTCATAGCAATTTGCTAATTTATTCACTAACTCATGTTAGTGAATTTATTCACGAACTCATGTATTCAGTAACTATGGAGTGATTACTATGTATCTAGGGTGAACAGATAGACAAAATGCCTACTGTCATGGCACTTAAATGGAAAGAGAGACAAGTTATGTAATTGAAAGACCATTGGCTAGCTACTCCATTCAGGGTGAACAAGGACTACATTTCTGAAGAGGGAAGCTGAAAGCTGAATGATGAGATGAGAAATAAATTCAAATGGGCATAGCAAGACAGGAGAGACAGTATTCCAAGCATGGAGGAAGGATCTAAGATGGGTTCAAGTTTCATATGTTCCATGAACAGCTGGGAAGCCATGTTATTGAGCATAATGAGCAAAAGAGAAAGTGCCAGGAAGCAAAGGCAAATAATTCACTGAGTCTAGTAATTAAGCAGTGAGAAATGATGAGGACTGGAATATAGGTTCATTATGAAGAAATCCACTTACACTTCCCTTTTTCAATTTTATTGATTTTAAAAGGTAGCCACTAAATTACTCATCTAGAGAAGAATTTATAAAAATAATTTTTCCCTATCTTTTGGCATCAATTTTTATTGACAGGAATAAAATTTTATTTCTTAGTAGGTAACTAGCCTTCCCTTTCCTACTTTTTAAAAAAATGTATTTTCTCATTGTCTTTCATTTCTGAAATTTCACTATGAAGTGCCTAGAGTGAATTTTTTCAACCTCCTAAAAATTTGTTATGATTTTCAAATTTATGTACATACATACATATACCTATATATATATATAGATAGATAGATATAAAATCTTCCACATTCTCTGCTTCTGGAACATCTGCTAGGTATTTGCTTTATCTTCCATGGTTTGTTTTTTTTTTTTTTTTTGAGACAGAGAAAGAGAGAAAGCATGAATGGGGGGAAGAGCAGAAGGAGAGGGAGACAGAATCTCAAGCAGACTCCCCACTGAGCCCGGAGCCCAATGCGGGGCTTGAAATAGGGCTTGATCCCAGGACCCTTAGAGCATGACCTGAGCCAAAATCAAGACCTGACTGCTTAACCAACAGAGCTACCCAGGTGCCCCAATCCTCCATGCCTCTTAATCTTACTTACATATGTTTACATTTCATATTACAAGAGGGGCAACTCATTCTATTCTACCAATTTAGGAAGGTTCTCTTAAACTAATAACAAGTAGCAATTAATAATTAATAACAAATCCTTTTAATGAGCTTACTAGGTGCCAGGCACTCTTTGAAGCCCTTTTTTCATACATTATTTCATTTAATCCTCACAGCCTCATAAGCTTTGTTACTATTATTTCCCTCATTTTATAGATGAGAAAACTAACTTTCTGTTTAATTTATGCTAAGTTTTAAATTTCAATGACTACCTTTTTTCATGTTCTCCTTTATCACCAATTTCTAGCTATAGCCACCTTTCTTCCATTGCCATCATACTGTAATTAAATGGAAGCCCTTTATGAAAAAAGTGTTGTTATTTGTGTATAGTTTTAATTTTAAATAAAATTATGTGTTCCACAGATTGCATAGTTTCCTACTTGTACCAACTCATACCATTTCACACATCTACCTTCAACTCACTATTATGGAGCTAAGATCAACTGCTATTTTTTGGATGGAAATCTATTTTACTGCTTCTGAAGTAAACATAACAGTCTATCATAGGCATATATCATATTTGACTTATTAGTTACTATGGATTAGGTTATGCTGTGGTAACAAATGATTCCATCTCAGTTGCTTACAACCAAGATTTATTTCTCAACATGCTACATGTCCATATCTTCTCCTTGAGCTGTCTCTAATTGAAATGTTGGCAGCTATTGCATTTTGTTGGCTAAAGTAAGTCATGTAAACAAACTGGACTTTACTGGAGTATGGTAGAAGTCCTTCCTTCTCTATATATAATTATATAACCATAAAACCACATAATATATATTGCATGTAATTATACATTTTATCAATGCATTAATATTAATTATATATGATTTATATGTAAGTATATAATTTTATATAAATATTAGGATACAATTAATGTATTATTAATAAGGTATTGGTGGTATTAATATCAATATATTATATATATAACCAAATGAACATTTATATATGCATATATTTTATACAATTATCTATGCAATGAATATAATCTATCCCATACCAATTGATGATGCCACTCCTAGAATACAGCAAATTTTTATATCTGCACAGATCTGTTTCTGGGCTCTCTGCTCTGTTCCACTGAAATCTGTGTTCCTTTAACAGGACCTCACTTTAAAAAAAAAGAAAAGAAAAGAAAAGAAAAAAGAAAAAAAATGGTTGACTTATTTTAGTGAGAGAGAGCAAGAGGGGGAAGGGGCAGAAGGAGAGGGAGAGAGAGAATCTCAGGCAGACTCCACACTAAACACAGAGCCCAAGGCAGGGCTTTATCTCACAATCCCAAAATCACAACCTGATCCAAAACTAAGAGTTAGACACTCAACTGAGACACCCAGGCATCCCAGGACCTCATATTTTAAATTATGATAACTTTGTACTATTTTAATATCTGGTAAGTCTTATTTTCCAAATTACCTGATATATTTGAGAATATTTACTCCTCTACTTAGATTTTGAATTACTTAAAAGTTTGTTTGATTAGAATAAAAATGAATTTAAAGATGAATTGTTGAGGGACGCCTGGGTGGCTCAGTTGGTTAAGCAGCTGCCTTCAGCTCAGGTCATGATCCCAGCGTTCTGGGATCAAGTCCCGCATCGGGCTCCTTGCTCGGCAGGGAGCCTGCTTCTCCCTCTGCCTCTGCCTGCCATTCTGTCCACCTGTACTCGCTCTCTCTCCCTCTCTCTCTGACAAATAAATAAATAAAATCTTAAAACAAAAAAAAAGATGAATTGTTGATTAAGATCATTACACATTTAATTGTCCTTGCCCTAAATATGGTATTCAGATGTTCTCTTATGCCCTGTTTTTTTCCCTATACCAAAGTTTGTATGCATCTTTGAGTAGGTTATTTCCTAAATAATATTTTCTTTAATTTAGCAATTAATAGCTGTCATTCTCTTATTTCACTATTTTTGGTATTGAGAAATGGCATTAATTTTGTGGCACATTAATCTTGTATTCCACAACTTTCTAAAGATACTTATCATTTCTTATAGATTATTGGGGATTTTTTTTTCTTTATTGGTTTGTAATGGGTTTTCTATGGAAATTACGTCATCTGCAAATAATAGCAATTCTAATTATTTTACATATTTTTCCTCCATTATATTGTATACATTTCTCAGAATCTTCAATATGTGGGTAAATAGTTGAAGTGACAGATGAATCACTGCCTTAACTTCAAAGGGAATTTGTATCAAAGTAGGCTTTCTTCAGAGTTTTCAACAAATTAAGTTCATCTTTAGTTTTCTAAGCGCCCTTTCAACAAAAATAAGTGGGAGGGGCACCTGGGTGGCTCAGTGGGTTAAGGCCTCTGCCTTCAGCTCAGGTCATGATCCCTGGGTCCTGGAATGGAGCACCACATTGGGCTCTCTGCTCAGCAGGGAGCCTGCTTCCCCCTCTCTGCCTGCCTCTCTGCCTACTTGTGATCTCTGTCAAATAAATAAATAAAATCTTCAAAAAAATAAATAAGTAGGAACTTTTTCAAGTGGTTTTCTGAATCTGGCAAGGCGATTTGAATTTTTCTCCTTAAGTATATTAATACAGTAAATTATAATAAAATCCATCACAGGTTTTTTTTCCCCCCATGGCTAGTAGTTTTCAAATCACACTTAAGAAATCTTTCCCACCCAGCTTTCCCATGGATTGTTTCTTACTATTATTTCCATTGGCTTGATGTTTTTATTTTTCATCTTTTGACCTGGATAGATTTTCTAAGCTGAGCCATCTTTACATACTTATATTTGTAAATGTTATTTATTTTAGCCTCATTAGGATATTTGAAGACAAGTTTAAGAGTGAAATTATGCATTTCTTCTCTCATATTGTCCTTATTCAGTTCTAAAATCAATACTATATCACCTTCATAAAATGGGTTAGATAATTTTCCTATTCTTTATGTTCCAGAACAACTTGTATTAGATAAATATTAGCTTCCTAACAACATCTGTGTGTGAAGGATTTCAGGAGAAAGATTATAATTTCATTTCCATGTTACTGTTTTTTTCTTTTTATTGGTCTATTTTCTATTTTTTTTTTAAGATTTGTTTATTTATGAGAAACAGAGAGTGTGATGGGAGGGGCAGGAGGAAAGGAGGAGAGAGAATCTCTAAGCAGACTCCTCATTGACTATGGAGCCATGTGGGGCTCAATCTCATGACTTGAGATCATGACCTGAGCCTAAATCAAGAGTTGAACACCCAACCAATTGAACCACCCAGGCACCCCTATTTTCCATTTCTTCTTCTGTCAATTATTCCATTTTATTTTTTAATTCTCAATTTCATCTTACGAATGTACTAATACTTTGTAGTATTCTTTTACAACAATTGATGTGTTAACATAGTTGTAATTATGCCCCCCTTTACCATTTTTTTTTTCTGTTTAGGAAGAGGCAGTTTCTATCTTATTCCCTCCTGCCCCCTTCCTTTTTTCCCCTTGGTCTTACCAAAGGTTTTTTTTTTTTTTTTTTAAATATTTTATTTATTTATTTGACAGAGAGAAACCACAAGTAGACAGAGAGACAGGCAGAGAGAGAGAGAGGAAAGCAGGCTCCCTGCTGAGCAGAGAGCCCGACACGGGACTCGATCCCAGGACCCTGAGATAATGACCTGAGCCGAAGGCAGCGTCTTAACCCACTGAGCCACCCAGGCACCCCAGTCTTACCAAAGGTTTATCAATCTTTTGAGACTTTTCAAAGAACCGTGCCTTGTTTTTTTTAATTTTACCGATTTTTATTCCCTATTCTTTTACTCTTGCCCTTAGATTTACTATGTCTTTCTTTCTTCATTCTTTGTGTTTACTCTATTCCAATTTTCTAGCTTCCTTTGTTGCTCCCTTATTTTAAATCATTGCTGTTTCCTCATAAACATAGTCAAAGCTTTACTTTTTTTTTTTTTTAACCAAGTACTGCTTCACATTCATCTCACAAATTTCCACATGTGGTGTTTTTATTGTCATTCAGTTCTAAGTATTTCATCATCTTATTTACATGGCTTCCTCTCTAACCAAGTGGTTATTTCATAGTTTGTCTTGTCTTCTTTTAAGTTTCAAGACATATGGGATTTTAAGCTACTTTTTGGTTACTGATTTCTAATTCTAATGCACTATTGTCTTGTTACCAGAGACTATAATCTGAAATGTACCCATTCTTTTGATTGTATTGAGGCTTTTGTGATCTCGTATAATGGAATCTGTGATGCCCTGAAAAGTTGGGATCATCACATCTGACTCATGTTTCCCTTGTTGCTGGGAAAATCAGTTACATAGGATTTGCAGCATATGTCTCACTGGAAACCACCCTGAGGTGCAATGAAATGACTCTGGCAAGTTTATGCCCCTCCCCAGGTACAGCTTGCATCCAGGACATCTCAGTTTTAGAAAACACTGAAGGTCCTTCCCAATTGCAGAGAATCTGTCAGAGATGGTTGAGCCTCGCTAGCAACCTCACTGTGGGTCAGCCTCCCTCTCTGCCTAACTCTGCCCCTTTCATTCATGTACAGGCAAGCCCCTAAAAGCCTGTCTGTCCCAGTAAACTTTCTACATTCAACTCTCCACTTCAGGTTCTTTTTCTAGGGGACCCAATCGAAGATATTTGTATAAAATTTAAGGTTTGTCATGGTGACAGGTGTGTTAAAGAGAATGAATATTCTGTTTATGGGTGTAAATTCTATAGACATACTTTATATTGAGCTAATTTATTTTTATTTATTTTTTTGTCATCTTGATTCTTCATTTTTTGAGGAGTTGTTAAAAATCTTTTAACTACAAGGGCTCCTGGGTGACAGTTGGTTAAGTGTCTGCCTTCAGCTCAGGTCATGATCCCAAGATCCTGGGATTGAGTCCCACATCAGACTCTTTGCTCAGCAGGGAATCTTCTTCTCCCTCTGGCCCTCTGCCTGGTTATGCTTGTTATCTCTCTCTCACTCTCTATCTCAATCTCTCATATAAATAAATTTAATCTTTAAAAAAATATTTTAACTACAATTGATATTTTATCTGTATCTTCCCATTATTACCTAGATCATAACTTTGTATATTTTGACACTATGTTGTTAACTGCATATGTAATCAGGAACCTTAGAGAGAGAGAGTAGAAGAGAGCCAGGGATGGCTATCTACTTTCTCGCCTACAGTTGTGTCAACAGCATGTCCCTGCTTTGCCCTGGATAGGCCATTTCCTTCCTTGCTCCTGTAGTGGAGCAGGAAGGACAAAGTTTCACCATGCATGGATTGTAGGGTAAGAGACATCCTGGGGTGAGCAGCCAAGAAGAATGAAATAGTCAAAAGTGGACATTTCTGAGGAATAGCATTAATATGTTAGTTTATATTTATACCAGGACAGCCAACAGAACCCAGGACTGACCTGGACAAATTGGCATGTATGACCGGTCACCTTAATTCTTCCTTCATCTCCCACCTCCATCCTATAGGCTAGGTAATTAAAACAGTATTATTGAGAGAGAAATTCAAAGAAACAGAATAAAAGAAAAAGTCTAAAATTCCATTCCTAACTGAACAAAGCAAAATCTATGTATACAGAGCTCAATATATTACAAGAAAAAATAAACCACAATGTATATCTAGGCATAGCCCAGAAAAATCTCTGAAGTAGATGAATGAAGAGAAAAATCCACCAAGTATCTATGTAGAAAAAACAGTTAATCTTAAAAAAAAAAAAACCCAAGAATTATGCCTTCCCCAGACCCCACCTTAAGATGCTTACTGTCAGAAAATAATGAAGTAATTTACAGAGAATTTGAGAAGGGAAATAATATAATCTTTAGAGACTACAGACAGCCACCTTATCTCTTATACATTAATAACAGGAAATGTATATTGTATATTCTCAAATATACAAGAAATAAGAATATGTCACTCACTTAACTTGGGCAACCAGGAAGGCAAAATAGAAGAGCACCAATGAAAAATTCAGAGTGAAAGAAGCCTGCAGGATGTTCTGATAGGACTCTAAAGAAACATAACATCCCAAATCATCCGAATACTGCCAATGCCAGTGAGTACTGTAGAGATTAAGACTGACACAGCACTAAACCTGCAAGAAAGGGAAAATATTTAGAGTTCCTTTCATAATAACACCAAAATGAAGCTTAAGGGTAAACACTCTCATTTTAAATGATTATCCTGTTCCATGGGACTAATGCAATGATACTGCACAAAGAATTCCCTCACAGAGGCCACTTTCTCAGGCAAGTTTACCAACAGATTCAGAAGCCCAATAGACATGATCACAGCTTTTTCTATTAAAGGACTTAGGTCAAAAATCCTACAAAGAAATATACCAGAATGTTGATGTGACTTTCCTTAGTTATTTGGGTAGAAGGACTTATTTCTTCATGATGCTTTTCTGTAGCTTACTATAATAGTGAATAATATTAATTAGTAAATGAGAAAACAAAAGTTCATATGAAGGATAAAATGCCCAAATCTAGACCTCCCAGAGAAATATAAATTATTAATTATAAACTTAGGTTGCTACACCCCCTCTTCATGTTATCCTCTTGGTCTATATTTCCAGGAAATGTTTTTGTCTATTGAAAAGGCAAGAAAAAAAAAAAGAAAAGGCAAGAAAAAATTTTAAAAAAGAAAAAAAAGAAAGGCAAGAATGTATCTCTAGGCAATAGAATATGTATGACAAAATATACAAAGTAGAAGAGAACTTAGGGATGTTTTAGTGCAATGGTTCAAAACTGGAGTGATTTTGACCCCATGAAACACATGCAATGCCTGGAGACATTTTTGGTTGTCATATCTGGGAAGGAGGTAGCCTACTGGCATCTAGGGAGTAGAGGCCAGAGATGCTGCTAAACATCCTACAATACCAGGACTCTCTCCCTCCCCATCCCCACAACAAAGTATTATCCAGTCCCAAATGTTAATAATGCCAAGGCTGAGAAAACGTAATACACTATTCTGATTTCATATATATATATATATATATATATATATTCTGATTTCATATATATATATATATATATGTGTATATATATATATATATATGAAATCAGAATATATATATATATATATATATATATATATATATATAATGCTCAAAGACATTGCAACTCTTGTTCAAGGTTGAACAATTATTGTGTGATAAAGAGAGTGACAAGTGAAACCATTAGCACACTGTGAAAACAGAAAATTACAAGTGATTAGATCAAAACACAGTTGTTTTTACCCTGGAAGCAGAGTTGAGGCTCCATATTGTTCACATGGACAATTTGCATCTCTTTCTTGGGCAAGAGCCCATGAAGTCACCGAACGGGTAGATGTAGGCTTTTCCTGCTGTCCATCAGTCAACTAGACCACCACATGGGCCCCACAAGTCCATCAAGGTGGTCGTTCCTGCTTAAACTTATGAAGGAGAAGATGCTTGTCCTCAATAGTTAATGAGAACCCTAAAAAGGTGCAGATTAGTAAAGTCTCTGCCAGATATTCTTTAATATAGCATCCTTCAGGCTTTGAAAAGACTGGATCTAAGCTGTCGCCAGGTCATCAGCTCTAAAAGTTTATAGTTTCATGAATTTTCTTTATGTGTATATAGACAAGGCCCAAGCTTTAACCCCCTATTTGGTTTTATAAGCACATTTTCTCAGGCTTTAGATACAGGCAGAGATAACTGGTTGAAGCTATTTGGGGCTAAGGTAGTATTTAGTATTTCATTTTCTTGGTGTTCATGTCAAAGAATTATACATAGCCCCTCAATGAGAGTTATCAATTTTGAACCATGTCCCATTTACTCAGGGATTATAGCATCTGTGAGGCTACGTGTGAATGTGCTACCCATAGGGAGGTACTGATTTGAAGAGGCTTCAAGAAGAATATTAACTATTAAGATGAAATGGAAGCCTGAGTCATATTTAGGAAAATAATGCCAAGTCCCAACAAGGGTAAAGCAAGACAAAGGAGATGTAGCAATGAAGTGAGATCAGATGTTTCGAGAGCAGGACAAAGTGAAATTCAGGTCTAAAATTATGAACAGGTTATGAATTCTTCTATTTCCTTTTTATGGTGCTTTTCTCTAATCACTATGGGTGGGGGGGTGAGATTTTCCCAAAGGGGCTATACAAAGCTCCATAGTTAGGATTCAATTTTAGTTTAAACAAAAATTTTAAGTGCCAAAGTTTGAGAAGCAGCCTTGGATTTCTTTGATCTGGTGGCCAAATTAAGAGAGCCCAGAGGTGAGACAAGGTCTGATGGTACATCTCAGACTCCACCAGGAAGTACAGATTACCGTGAGTGACATCCAAATAAAGTTGGTGTGAAACACAGATTCTAAAAGAGTAAGCAAATATGACTCCTACGTTATTCAAGTAACTCTACCGCTTTGAATCCAAGCCTGAGTCAAGAGAAAGGTCAGATTTGAGAAGGAAGATAAAACACACTGGGATGGTCAGCTCAGATTACCTCTTAGCACAGAGCCTGACTCAGGGCTCCATCTCAGGAACCCGAGATCACCACCTGAGTTGAAACCAAGAGTCGGAGGCTCAACACACTGTACCACTCAGGGGCCCCTGTTTAGGTTGCTTTGGTTGTTGTTGTTGTTCTTTTTTGTTTGTTTTGTTTTAATTGTAATAATGTTGAATGTTTAAAAAAAAAAAAGAAAAGAAAAAACAAAACCAAAAACACTACCAGTTTCATTGCTCTCTCCCTCATTCCTTATAACCGCTTCCCACCAGCACAAGGAATGCCCAACTGTTGATTAATCATGGGGATTTCTTGGTCAAAACAGTTATTTCCAGATACACTGGTAACTTGCTTTCTAAGTGCTGTGTCTTGAAAAGCTTTTCTGTTTGTTCCTCGAGTGGCACACATGCCTTTTAGCTACAATGGTGTGTTCTTGGAAAGTTCTGGTTTGGACACTGGGCACAAGTCCTTGGCACTGTGGGTGACCTTGAGCATGTCACTTAGCCATCTTTGTTCTTCCTTGTTCTTAGTGTCCTCATCTATCAGATGATGGTGTTAGAGAGTTGACTTAAAAACCTTGGGCCTGACATTCTTTTTTTTTTTTTTTTTTTAAAGATTTTATTTATTTATTTGACAGACAGAGATCACAAGTAGGCAGAGAGGCAGGCAGAGAGAGACAGAGAGGGAAGCAGGCTCCCTGCTGAGCAGAGAGCCCGATGCGGGACTTGATCCCAGGACCCCGAGATCATGACCTGAGCCAAAGGCAGTGGCTTAATCCACTGAGCCACCCAGGCCTTCTGGGCCTGACATTCTAAGATTCAGTGAGGGAACTAGATACTTTGCCTTGATCAACTGCCTCTACTTCATCAATCATTAGTGTGTTTGAGAGGAAGGAAAGAGTGAAGGGCTTTCCCCCACCACTTCCTTCATTCATTCCCAGTCCAATGAACTCCAATTAAAATTTGTACTTTTAATTAGTTTGTCTGACAGATTTTTTAAAATCCTCATAAATGTAAATCTTTGCCTTCCCTTTTTCAGGCTTGGCATCTATCTTGCTCCTTTTAACTTGAGCTCCTTTCACCCATTCGTGCCACTTCTGATTCATTACTCTTTGTTCCTGCTTATTGATTGCCTTTTTTTCTCCTTTTCTCCTTGTAGTGATGACACATTGCTTACATAGAATTTTAGAAGAAGGGTCACTAAGATAGAAACGATTTCATTCATGGGAGAATTCAGTATTGTTAAAGGACTTTGAGCCCCACTGAAATAGTATGTCAGCATCCCAGATACATGTTTTAAAACTTCCCAGCCTGTATATCATACATCATCCTCTTATGACTTAGGACTACAGCTGACACCGAAATCAGGAGTTCTGAGCAGTGTCAAGGAAACCCCTCACACCTCAATATATTTCCTATAGCAGCACAGGTTCACTGATGCTGGGTTTTGTACATTTCAGGTTTTTTTATTTCTACTTTCTTGAACTTACATACAACAAAATAAATTTATTAGGGCTCGAAGTTTCATGAGGGCAAAGGTTTTTGTCTGCTTTTCTAATTTTCATCTTCCCAGCACCTGAAACAAAGCTAAAAAATGGTAGACACCCAATAAATAATTGTTGAATGGATTAACAAGTTCATAAATTCCTAATGAATAAATTAAATGTACTATGTAATTTGTTATTTCATGTCAAAACTCTTATCTTCTATCATTAAGGATTTATTGTGGTAACAGCATACCTTGAGCACTTACAGTGGATCAGTGACTATGCTCAAGATTTGGTAGGCATTTCTTCACCCATGGCTCCAAACAATTTTATGAGGGAGTGACTATTATATTCATTTTAAAATTATTAAGTTCAGAACGGATACATTTAGGAATTTATTTAGAATGGATAAATATCCCACTGAAGGTATCAAGATAAGGAAGTGGCAGAATTGAACTTATGACTCAATTACAAAAAAAATATGTATCAGAAAAATTGTGACATCAAGAAAGGAAAAGAAGAAATTATATCACCGTAACCCAGTTACTGTGAGAACTATATCATAATTCAGCGTAACATTTCTTCTCATGAATTTTTGGGTTCAAATCATGCTATCAGAAGATACATCTTTAAAAATTATCTTTTAGAAAGATAAGATAATAAAAGATAGTAAAATTATCTTTTATTAAGATGTATCTTAAACAAATATATCCGATGTATCTTTAAAAAACATCTAAAAAAATTATCTAACTCTTAGACCTGATTGTACCTTGTCCTTATCTATCATTTTAATGGTAGCATATGCTGTTACTTAGTTATCTATCAGAGCTCCCTAGAAGGACACTAGCTTGGGGAATAATCCCTTCTCCTGTCAGGCTAAAATCATTCTCACATAAAAGGCAAAAGTAATGATTATACTGTAAGGTACTACTATTGCTGTTCTTACTATTACTAGTAGTAATAGCTAATATACCAGAGGTTGACCATGAACCACACCTTGTCCTAAGCATTTGAGATATAGCACCTTACATAACAAAAGCAGCTTTTATGCACATTTTGCTTAAAAGCTTTATTTTAAAAGCTTTTATTTTATTAACAAATTATGCCTTAACCAGTAAGTGTGAATTTGTGGGTTCTGTCTCCCAGAGAAAGCTTTAAAAGAAGAGAAGATTGGGGTGGTAAGAAAGAGACCATAGGTAGAACAGTTGGAAGAATGAAATAACCTGTCTGAGAGAGACATAATCCAAGCTCTTTCCTATGAAGAACTAACTTGGACAAAATCTCATATATAAATACCATGTATCCAACCTTCTAACCACTACATCTTTTTCCTCCTCGGTCATTTCCATCGGCGCCTTTATGCTACTTCACCTCTTCCTCCCATCGAACAGAGGTTTACAGCAGACCTTCACAACAGACTGTCCTCCTAGCTCATTCCAAGCAAATGCCATGTATGTCCCTGAAATGTAGCTCAGCTTTATTAAGTACCCCAAATACCCCTCCCAAAAGCTCCCTATGGCCTACTGCCCAGGGAACCACCCACAAACTCCTTTCTTCTCCACAGAAGGGCAAGTTTCTTGTCATTTCCTCTTCCTGAATGATCACCATAGAATGCAAGGTTGCAGATCCCTGGTTTCAAGTCCTATGATATTCTTCCAAATACAGTAAATGAATAATAATCCACATTACTATGTTCTGCATCACATCTTGCACCACCCCTTCCAATCCCTATGTATGCCCAGACTTTGCTCAAAGAAGGAGCTCAACCACAGGCCTGGTGAGAGTAAGGGAGGGGAGGGGAAGAGCTGGCATTTCCTCAGTGCCAAAATCCCTTGAGTGGCAGGGACTAGGAGTCAGCCAGCACTATCATGTTATGAAAAATTAGGCTCAACAAGGCCACACATATGCCTCCCACTTGGGACATTACAAATTTGAATCCCAGGCAGCAGAACAATAGAGCCCTATTCTTAATCACTATGCATGCTTAATTATATTCGTCGGCTCTGCCTGTCCCCTCCAGGAGGCAACCTTGTTGCTGCTCCTCCTTTTTGCATGTTGGCTTTTCTTGGCACCCTATTGCCAGCCATGATGTCAACCATTTTGTGATTATAATCCTAGTTTTCCACTCTGGCAACACACTTGACTCCCTTTGGCCCACAGACCAGCTCACTGTGGTCCATTGATCATGAGCAGAGATCCTGATCTTCTAGACCTGATCACACCTAAAACAAGCAAATTATACATCCACTCATCCACTCACTATAATCCAGATTTCTTTAGACTCTCTTGGGAAAACCAAACCAGGCTTTAAGGACATTCTGGTTAATATTAAATAATGTTATATGAAAGCAGAGAAAGAGGAGCTGGCCTTGGCCCTTATAAGCAGCATGAGTACCCTTCGGTCAGCAGCCATTTAATGCTTCATCTCAAATCCCAAGGACTTTCTCCCCTCCTTCTAGGTTGTTCTAATCACTGACTTTTTGAGTACAAAATATGTTCACAGCTTTATTTCCTTGTTTGTCATAGTTTTGTTCCACACCTTTTCCTAAACCGTTTCCCCTATGCTGTAAGATGGACTGTGTCTTTTCTTCCTTCCCCTGGAAAGTATTGGCTAAAAGCCAAAGTGGCTATAAAATATCCAACTCATCACTTTCCAATTTTAGAACTTTAGTCATTTTTATTGAAACAGGCTTTTAATCCCCATCTCGAATGTTTAGTAAATGCTCCAAATAAGACAGCAAATACTTGTAAGAAACATTGAGTGTTTGCTATGTGCTAAATACTTATGTAAAAGCTTTGCATGTGTTAACACATTATTCCTCAAAAAGCCCTATGACACAAGGTACTTCCATTATCACCACTTTACCAATAAGGATATTAAAGGATAGGTTTGCAAAGCTATTAAATGAGACCTAACATCTGAACTCAGTCCATTTTCAAAACCTAGACAATTAACCATCACACTATAGCTCCCTTTCTCTATTTAGCCCACACTTAAAAGAAGGCCCATCTTTTTTTTAATGTTGCTAGATGCCATCATTATAAGATAGTTAAATTAAATGTCAAATTAGATATTAATACCGAATATGTAAGAAACAGAGCAGAGGACCATAGAGGAAGGAGGGAAAACAGAATAGAAAGTTTCAGAGAGGGACAGAAACCATGATGCTTAACTCTACGGAAAAAACTGAGGGTTGCTGGAGGGGAAGTCCTTGGGGGGATAAGGTAACGGGGTGATGGGCATTAAGGATGGCACATGGTGTGAAGAGCACTGGGTGTTATATGCAACTGATGGACTGTTGAATGCTACATCTGAAACTAGTGATGTACTACAGGCTGGTTAATTAAATTGAAATCTAAAAATTAATAAATAAATAAAAACCAAAAGGTATATCAATCATCAAGTCTAGCTTCACTCACTTTCCAAATAAAATAAGATAAAATAAAATACAATGATAGACAGAGAGATCATGGATTTTCCAAAAGTCATGGAAATTATCTGGGATTTGAACCTGAATTTCCAGACCCCAGTGCTTATTCCACACCATCACAAAAAGAAATTAGATGTACCTGATCTTTAAAGACAGTGTATCTTTTGATTTCACGGATTATGATTCTCACGTGTTTTTGATCACTGGGTCATTTAATCAAGGGGTGCCTGGGTGGCTCAGTGGGTTGAGCCTCTGCCTTCGGCTCAGGTCACCATCTCAGGGTCCTGGGATCGAGCCCCGCGTCGGGCTCTCTGCTTGGCAGGGAGTCTGCTTGCCCCTCTCTCTCTCCGCCTGCCTCTCTGTCTACTTGTGATCTCTCTTTCTCTGTGTCAAATAAATAAATAAAATCTTAAAAAAAAAAAAAAAAGACAAAACTCCCTGACCTACCAACCACCTCTACTCCTTTATACTTCTACAAAGCAAAGAAGTTAAAAAAAAAAAATCCTAGGAATTAGGAGAATAACATTTTTTATAGCCTATCAAAACGAGAAAATAAGTAAATCAGTCTTATACATGTCATAAACCAAACTACATATCTAGTCACACTGTAAACATTAAAAAAAATTGTTGTTCCCTAGGATGAAATTGTATGCTATCCATTAATATGGCATATATTTTAATATCCCTCCTGTCTGAAATATTTCTTTCCTCTGCAAGGCATTTTCTACACAGTAACCAAAACTTTGATTTTTCCCAGCTAATTTCTTCTCCATGATTCCATTTTAAATTCCTCTCCTCTGGGAGGCTTCCTCTGGCACCACCAGGCCACAAGTATGGTCACACCACACTCTGTGTAATGCCATACAATCATAGACTTATCCCTCGTACACCATTTATTAGTGCACCTAGTGATCCCAGGACAATAAAATAGTTCAAGCTCCACTGTCTTAAGTCCCCATACATAGGTCCTCAATGCACATTTCTTGAATAAATAAATGGATAAGCATTGTGAGTTTGCGCTAAGCCGTACCCAGCTGGCTTTCTTACGACTAATACCACTTACTGACAAGAGCACTGGTCACGTGGACTGGAACAACAGTGAGAGGCCTCAAGGAACATAACCCAGCATCTTAGTTTTAGATGTCCAACAGGCCTTCTCAGAGCTAACTCCTCCACCTTACAAAATCTCTCCAAGAATGTTAAGATGGTGATTCACCATTTTTCATATTCTCAGGCACACTTTAAATTCTAGAACTTGCATCCTCTCTTCAAGATTACATTTTGTCCACAGCATCCATTATCTGTTCTTCGGTCCCATTTCAGCTCCCTGTCCTTACTGAGTAGAACATTTGACTACATTACCTCCTTCACTTGACAGATCCCTCGTCTTCTGTAAATATGCCATTTCCATGTTCTACTGCCCTTTCGCCTTACAGCAAGACAGACTCACCTATGTAAAATCCTGCACAAAGCTTCAGCTCAAAATTCCGTCTGCTATATGCCAAGAAGAAATAATGCATTCTCTGTTGCTTCTAAAGCAAATTTCACACATCATTTAAAATGTAATGTCTGATCCAACACTGAGGAATTTGCCTGACATCTGTGTACCATAGCTTTTCTGTTGGAATCCATATCCCTAAGAGGAGTTTTCCCACATCTTTGATCATCAACGAAAATAATTCCCCCATGGCCCCTTTGAACTCAGGAGCTTGACCTTCATCAAACAGCTTTAACAGCATAAACATCAGTGATCTCTGAATAAGGAGTTCTTGATGTTCCATCCCAGCAAATTGTTCCATAGCAACACAGTTAGCATAAATTCTCCCTTTTACGCTAGCATATTTTGTCAGCTACTAAATTCACTTTTTGGAACGAAGAAAGTGTTGAAGAAAGAAACCACAAAAAGTTACCTCCTTGTTTGAAGTCTCGAGGGCAATCATTCTGGTCCTCTTTTGTCTGTCTTCTCACTGTCGTGATACATGACTTTGGCTCCCTTTTCTTTCAGGGGAAATGAATACGTGAACCATCATGATACAGCTAATACAATTAATTAGAAAAATATGTCAGAGGATCCACCTGGGATTTCTTTCCCTTCATTCTAGAAGGCCCAAATCCACATAATGCTTCTTAGTCACTCAGCAGGTGTATGGGGGAATTGTAGGAAGCAAGTCGGTGCGCAGGTGGATATGGGTGGGTATTCCCACAGTTCTTAACATTCAACTCTTTCTACGGAGAACTAAATTTCATCTTTTTCCTTAAGAAAAAGGAGACACACACACACACACAGAAGCCACGCAGTGTCTTAGTCCCTAAATCCCAGCCAGACTTGCAGATTAACTGTACTTCTTAAGCAGTAATTGACCGATATCCATACGCTCTGATGAGGGAACAAAGGCAGGAGAAATAGTTTAAAATCAAAACTCCTTACAGTTTGCAGACCACTGATAGAGACAAGAGGCAGCAGAGCACGACCTTCCTCAAGGAATTCCTGGCTGCCTTAGTGCCTTAATGTTTATATTTTATTAAAAACTTCAAGTCACCTTATCTTAACAGCAGCTAGCCCCTCCAGGTTCCAAAAGCCTTGCTTCCAAATTCCTAAAAGACTTACATTATCCCTAACCCCTGCTAACTAAAAAGTATTTAATCACTGACTCCTCATAATCCCAGTGCAGCTCTTTCTGCCCACGGGTCCTGTCCTGTGCTGTAATAAAAATCACCTTTGTGCACCAAAAACATCTCAGGAATTCTTTCTTGGCTCTTTGCTCATGAACCCCAAAACTTCCGAGTTTCACCACTGTCCATCCTGCCCTCCCTTAGTATCCCCTCTACTGTTTTCGGTCATGAGAACAATGGCTCAATTTTACAGAAGTTAAACTTAACGAAAGAAATGCAACAAGCAAGATATTTAAGCGTTGAAAATGATACACAAGAGGAAAGAAAAAAGCACTTTATTTTTTATAGCACTTTTTCCAATCCTCTATTCTAACATTTAGCAGATTGAATTGTAAATAAATATAATGCAATGGTTTGCCCACTGGTGTTTGATAAATGATGGATTGTAATGAGCGTGAAATGTTTCATAACGGCATGAGGAATTAATCTCAGTGCTGAACAGTTATTAAGAAGACATGGATAATCGGGACATAGAGAGTGACCTGCATAAAGATACCCAGAGGGAATGAACTTGGCTTGCCAGTGGGACAGTGTTCTGTGCGGGTCTCAGCCTATCACTTACTAACCACTAACTGTGGCAGGATTAGACTCTGTGGTTCTTACTATGATTGCAAGACACCCCCAGCAGTAACCATTAGGAAATGGAGGGGGGAGGCTTATTACTTACCAGTCCTGGAGCTATAAGGCACGGGTGAGGGTACAGGTCTTGAGAAGGGGAGAGTCTGCAAGCTTGGGAGGGAGGTGGAGAGAGCCTGGGGATCTGCTTTCAGGGAGGTCAATGGTAGGTGTGGGCTCTCTCTTTATTGGTGAATTTAAAACAGGAGAGTGGGGGGTGGTGATTTAAAGCACGGGAGGGGGCAAGCAGTTCAAAAGGTCAGTCTCTGAAATCAATCAAGATCTCTAAAGCAAAAAGCTTGGGGGAAGGGAGAGGCTACCTGCTCTTTATCTAGCCTTGTAATTGGCACTGAGTTTCTCTGAGAGAGCGGTAGTCTAAGTGGAGTCCTGAACAATCAGAGCTTAAATCAAGTACTTGCATTACAACAAAGAAACAACAACTGTCAGAGTTGACACCACGGAGTCTAGACTAGTCCAAGTACAGAGTAAGGGATAGTTAGAATCTGTCTTCTCCAGCCCATTTAATCTCAATGCTACATTCTTTTCTGGTATGGAAAAACAATTTACGATCTTTTCTACTTTTATTTTCCGACCCCCATACCTGTAGTGAATGATTCAGGACTTTGGGTTCCTCATGACCATCCATTACATGGAGGTTACGAAGAAAGGTAGATAAATAGGGGCGCCTGGGTGGCTCAGAAGATGAAGCATCTGCCTTCGGCTCAGGTCCTGATCCCGGGGGGTCCTGGGTTCGAGCCCCACATTGGGCTGCCTGCTCAATAGAGAGTCTGCTTCTCTCTCTCCCCTTGCTTGTGCTCTCTCTCTCTCACTCACTCACTCTTTCTGTCAAATAAATAAAATCTTAAAAAAAAAAAAAGAAATCTGAATAAAGAAGAGGAAAACCTAGAAAGACACATTTATCACAGCTCAATTGAAAGTCTTATTTAGGGGGTGTCTGGGTAGAATAGTCAGTTAAGCATGCAACTCTTGGTTTCTCCACTCAGGTCCTGATCCCAGGGTCATGATCTCAGTGAGATCAAGCCCCCCAAATCCAGCCCCGTATTGAGGCCTGTTCTCAGCACTGAGTCGGCAGGAGTTTTTCTCTCCCTCGCCCTCTGCCCCTCCCACTCTTGCTCTTTCTCTAAAATAAATAAATATTTAAATCTTTTTTAAAAGTCTCATTTAGTAGGAAATAAAGTTATTTCATTAAAACCACTTCATTAGGGGCGCCTGGGTGGCTCAGTGGGTTAAAGCCTCTGCCTTCGGCTCGGGTCATGATCCCGGGGTCCTGGGATCGAGTCCCACGTGGGGCTCTCTGCTCAGCGGGGAGCCTGCTTCTCCCTCTCCCTCTGCCTGCTTCTCTGCCTATTTGTGATCTCTGTCTGTCAAATAAATAAATAAAATCTTTAAAAAAAAACTTCATTAATTATTGGGAAAATGTAAATAACGTGGGAAAGCATTATGTGGATAACTTGGGAGACAGTGAGTGATTAGTTATACTTCTTAAAGGCAACAAACTTTCTTGTAGTAAAATGTCATCTGGAATGTTATCATTTAAAACTCAGTAATTAAAAAAAAAAAAAAAAAAAACCACCCTAATAGGACCTTTAATGTAATACCAGAGTCAGGGTAATAAATGTCACCTGTGTGCAGAAAACAAGATCTCCTCGGGCATTCCTCATTTAATTTCATTTTGCTTCAATCCTACCCCTTCAAAAAAGATGAAAAGCCCCTAATTACAATCTCTAACCCTACTTAGGAAGCTACTGTGCTTCAGTAATTTCCTATTCTATAGCAAGTGCTGTTAGTATCTCTGAGATACTCTGAGCCTCCTAGAAACTTGGGTAAAACTGATTTCCTTAATCAGTTTCCATTCACTGAGCACTTATTATGTGCTGAGCCTTGCAGGTCTCTGAGGGGCTGAGAAAAAAGGCGACAGTCAAAAAAGTCAAGGGGGTGCTCAGTTGTCTATATTCTTGACCTTGTGTGAGTTCTCCAGACTTGACACTGAGTTTAAACTTGGTGTTTCTTTTTCAAAGCCTTTCAAGGAGTGTCATGATATTGTCAAGGCATTATCCTGTCTTCCCTGGCATCCTCTGGACACATCGGAGTACCCTAACTCTTCCTCCTTTCTCAGGCTGCCTCGATAGTACACATTTCATGAGTCAGTGCATCTTTTCAACCTTCTTCGGAAGAAGCTCTTCCATCAGTTCCTGCTCTCTGTCCCCACTGTCAGCAGCCTTGCCTCATGCTTTTCTTCTCCTGACCTGGACTCTTACTATCTTATCTTCCTAATGGGTCTCTCATCCCCCAGTCCTAGGAAAGAAAAAATGTGTGTGTGTGTGTGTGTGTGTGTGTGTGTGTGTGTGTGTGTGTTTGCAAAGAATATTAATTTTACAACAAATAAATTGGAAGGGAATTACCATTTATCCCTGATCTCACTATTCATTTATTTACTCATCAACAAATTCAATGCCTAGTTCCTGTTCTTGGCACTAGGAAATAATAATGAGCAAGACTGAAATGATCCTTACCAATATAGCTTACAGTCCAATTTATGCACCCAAATATATAAAACCTAACTCTCTTCTTTCACTGAGAAACCTACAAGTATATTTGTTGCTACTAGAACAGAACTGTAAAACAAATTTGCCCTAAATCTGCCTGATAGCCCACTTATACTTAATAATTCCTTAGATTACACCTAGACTGAGAATGTAAATACCCAGGGGTCAGCAATGTTAAATAACCTCACAAAATTACTTCAGGTAATTGGAACTAATAATAATATATTATTTAATAATTATTTTTGTATTACTGTTCTTAATAAGGTAAAGATATCTATCAAATGGAGTTGGTGTGAATAGTAAATGTGTGTATATATACATAATATCCAGCATGCAGTAGATGCTCGAAGATGTTGAAACAAAAATTCTTTTGTCTCGTTTGGATTCATCAAAAAAGCATTAACTATCACAAATATTGCTATAAAAATATCTCAGAAATGCTACTGTGTTTCATCAAATTATAGGTCAACCTATACTACTTTTAATAGATTAGCCTATAGTAGTTTTGGTAACTATTTAACACTTTTAATATTAAAATTATTGCAGAATTAATCATCAAGCTTTTGACTGAAAGAGCAAATATTTTTTTCAACCTGTCCAATTCTTGATCCATAAGAGCAAAAGGTATTCGAAGAAGCTGTACCCTCTGCACCCCATCCAGATCACTCTATACCTTATAATAAAATAAGGAAACTCAAAAGCAGTATACATGACTGTATTTGCCTGAGCTTCAAATGCCTCGAACTAAGGCTGCTGAAAACAATTTCTTACAGGTTTTAGACACAAGGATGAGATTTTACATCCCCTACTTTTCTTTTCTAGCATAAAGGCAAGTTAGTTCATTACACAGATTTCTCTCGACTTTGTCAGATTCTGCTTCTGGCAAGTTGCCTGTATTAGAGAAGATACACACTAATGCCTGCTACACCAAGGTCTGTGTTGTCTGAGGTTTCATAATCACTGGGCATCCCTTGCTGTCCTGAACTTTCCTCATTGCCTCTAGCAGAGACCTGCTTTCCCATCAACGATACAGAGTCTTTTGACAATCCAGGTTTCACTCGTGGTACAACCCATCTTCACGGCAGCACCTTCCCCTAATCCCATTCCCAAATAGTCATGTTATTTGGCAGATGACATTCATCATCTGTGCATCGTATCTTACAAGGTCTGTGGCTGCTAGAGGAGACATCACTAGAAAAAAACCCAACACTTGCGTTGATCTGTAGTCATCTGTCATGGTCTGGCAGCCATGGCCATGGGCAGGAATCCAAATACAGAACAAGAGGGCAAGTTGCCATTTTAGCAGATGGACATGCAGCGAAATAGCCAAGAGCTTCATAACAAGCACCGTGGACGTGGAGGCAGAACGGGACATGCAGCCAATAACATTCAGTTGGCTCTTTTTCTGTTGCTTAGAAACCTCAGGTTCAGGAGCAATGTCCTTTCTAATTATGACTTGAGCTGGGAACATTCCCATCCTAAGATCTAGGATCTGTGACTGTCACGGATAAGTGTGGGGCAGCGGGAGGCCAGCTGGATCTCTGAATCCCGAGAGTCAGTTATAAAATCCACACTTGGGACGAGCATTATCTTGCTGGAGCTAAGTCAGCAAATGCAGTGTGGTTGTCAGAGCTAAGAGGTAAGAAATAAAGATGAATCATTGCATACTTGTGTTCTTTTCCTCTGCTCTCATTGTGTGTGAGCAGGAAAATCAACTGAGGCAAAAAAAAAAAAAAAAAAAAAAAGTCAGGAATAAGCCCTTCCTGTAATGGCAGGCCAGACTGGGCTGACCTGAGTCAGTCCAGAAAGAACAGAAAAGCTAATGAGAGACAAGCATAGGAAAGATGCTGGACTCTGAACCAAGATGTTAACAAACCCGTAGAGTATCATAAGGCTTGGACTCAAAAATCAAATCATTGAATTCCAATCCCAGTACCCCATTAACTTCTTAACTGTGGCCAGGTTACTAGAATTCAGGGGGGCTCCCGCCTTTGATTTGGAGATCTTGGTTAATTTCCATACGTAGCCATTGGGCCCACTTGCCTTTCCTCTTTTCACCCTTTAAATTCCCCTTCTTGTGTTTTAAATTGACCAATAAAGAGCTGAGCCAGTGAATCCCTACACCCCCTCCTCAACCCCAGCAAAAGCAGAACCCCAGGTGTGGGAGGCCTCAATAAGGCTTGAGACGAGGACCAAACCAGGCCCTGACTTGTGCCTCCTTTAAAGTTCGAATAACCTAACAAAAGGCTTAGGACGGGAAAAGTTGAGTAGCCAGACTGAGTTCAAAGGCTAGGAACCAGGAGTACCAATGTCAGAGGGCAAGAGAAGATGGATGTCTCAACTCAAGGAGAAGAATTCACTCTTCCTCCACCTTTTTTTTTCTATACAAGCCCTCAAAGATTGGACAATACCCATCTACATTAGTGAGGAGAATCTTTACTCAGTCTACTGATTCAAATGCTAATATATTCCAGAAACACTCTCACAGACACTCAGAACTCATGTTTTATAGCTATCTGGGCATCCCTTGGCCCAAACAAGTTACACCTCCCAATATTATTAATGGAAGTCTTATAGCCATAAATGAAAAGAGCAGAAATGTCTACTCCAGAGGTCATTGATTGTTATCAAATTTGTATCAAATAAGGATGAAAATAATGCAGAAAGAGGTACATTGGCTAAGCATGAACCCCCAGACATGCAGAGGAAAAGGTGGAGCTAGAATTCCAGATACTTGACCCCCTGCCCAGTGCTCTCTGCACAGTCTCAGAACCGTTGCAGCCCTTCCGAAGCCCTGATCAATGATGGCACTTTACATTCTGGTCGCGAGAATACCCCTCTCTGCCCAAGTTTGATGCTTTGCTGCTGGCTGACGAGCCCAAAGCTACGCTGTACAAAAACCACATATCTCCCTTGAGGTCAATGATATTGACATTTTCTGCTTGATTTGGAGGTGCTTTATCCACAAGCACAGTAAATCTGATTTAGTCTCATTCTCCATATCACTGATAACTCTGACTTTGGCAGGAGCATGTGTCATGCCAGTGAAACAAAGTGAGGAAGAGGAACTAGATTCTGAGATACGAGTATGATAGATGATGAAGGATCCTTTAGTTCAGCTCTCGGTTTGTTTGTTTTTTCCCACCTAGAATAAGGTTACCTTCAAAGAAACTTGGAAATAAATTAAAAAATACAATAGATCAAACGTCACCCAAACAGGTATTTATCACCATCTTATCTGGCTTACTAAATAGTTTGTTCAACCAACTATGCAAACGTAGTCACAAAATCCCCTTTGTATTTGGTGACATAGGATGAAGGAGGGTATAGGGGGATAAAAACAACAAAATATGCATGAATGAGAAGATTCCGAGTATTTTTAAGAACAAGGTGAAAAACTGATTAAGAGATATGGAAATAGCCATTGTTTTTTCTTACAGGGTGCTTTGGGTTTTAGGGGTTTCCAATCATAGTTCATGGAACATCATAAATGTAGACAGCTTCAAAACCAGATTTGGAAAGAAACACACAAAGAGAGCTTCAGTCTGTCCCCTTCCCCCGATTTGTAATGGGAGCTATTTTGGTATTGTAGCCTTTCTTCATTCTTCTGGTAGCAGAAGACTGCTTTTTCTGTCAGAAATCAATGTTTCCACATTCCATATACACCAGGTAGACTGTCGATTATAGCTGTGAGCAGGGGATTAAGACCAGCCAATCAGAGAACTCTATCTCTCTCCTTGGTTCCAGTGATTGGGTTAAGAATAGACACATAACCCAAGGAGTATGAGACTTCCAGATAACTGATGTTTGGAGAGAAAGAATGTGAGGCGGCGGATGGGGAGGGCGGGGAGAGTACTTTTGTTTTTTAATAATAAACTATCAGCACGTAAGCCTGGTCATCTCTTCCACTACCGAAGTCTGAGAATTGAAACTACATGCAGGAGATAAAGGAGCTGAAAGATGAAAATGGAGGAGACAGACAACAACTAAACTTCTAACAATATCTTCTGTGTTGGAGCACCTGGGTGGCTCAGACGGTTGAGCATCCTACTCTTGATTTCAGCTCAGGTCATGATCGTGAGTTAGAGCCCCACCTAGGCTCCCCATGCAATAGGGGGTTTTCTGAGAATATGCTTTTCCTCTCCCTCTGTCCTTCCCCGTTGTGTCTTTCTATTTCTTTAAAATAAATAAATAAATCTTTTTAAAAAGTCTTTCATGTCATTGAATTTTGATACTCAGAATCAAGCTACTTTCAGATATGTAAGCCAATATATTCTTCTTTTAGCTTCAAGAGGTTTTTTTTTTGTGTGTGTGGTTTTTTGGGTAAAAGAGAACTAAATGGTATATATTGGAATCTTTCATGATCATAATCTCTAGGACCATGTTTTTCCAGTGTAAAATAAATACAAACCAATTTTCTTCTGATCCTTGGGGAAATGATTTAGACAAAACCACCTAAGAATATGAGATGGAGGCCATCTTTAAACCATCTTTAAACCCAGTTTTGTTCTTTAAAAGTAAACACCAATGTACAAAACCCAAGAGACACAGCAGAGACATAGCAATGAATATTGACCCTCTTACTGTTTGGACTATCCTCCTCTCTCCACACTTATGGTCAGTATTGATTAAAGTTGGTAAAAAGTTATTTCATCAATTACATTTGTTCTATGTAAACAAGTATGGCAGGATTATTTTGCTATAGAAGTGAAGCAAAGTAATTTTTTGAAATATTAATCAATTTTTCTAATCAAGTTTTCCCAAGGTATTTCTCATTATTTAACCCCTTCTCCTAATTAAAGCACGTGGGCATCTTGTCTTTACTATTACAAGAATGAGATAACCCAGAAAAACGCTTAGTTCAGTTTGCAGCTTTGGAGCTGTGGAAGTCTAGAAAGAAGAAAACTGGATGGAATTGGAGAGAACTAAGAAGTGGAAAAGATTCCTGAGAAAGGGGCCCCCAGAAACACTAAAGTACAAGTGCTGTGTAATAAGTGCTTGATACAACCCCTTGCCCCACTCTATTCCACCAGTTTCCAAGCTTCAGAGTAGGCAGGGAGAGCAGTCAACGAGTTTCCATGCTCCAGGGTGGGGTTGGCGGGGGAGGTGCTCTGAGGCAGTGGAGAGACTCTGACCAGGAGCAGAGGAGAGCATGGTAACAATCTGCAGGACTGATGACCCAGAACCAGACCAGATGACTGACATCACAGAAGATGCCCACATGGACGGATGACAGTCAGAAACCAGACATTGCTGTGCCCTACAACACGAGATACAGAATTTAGCCACCATCCTGGAGGAAAGGGGCAGGACCTTGAATTGATTGAGATTTTAGTTCCTGTCATCAGGGGAATGAGGTCTTGAAACAGAATTATAGTGAGTTACAGAAAAACAAAGATATGTTTTCAAAGAACTAAAGCCTGTGGGTAAGCCAAGATTCATAATACTGAAATGTTAAAAATACTTTCTCAGAGTAATAGAACCAACAAAAATTTCAATCATTTATTCAGTATTTACATTTGACATTTATGGATCGCTAAACTTAAGGTTTTGTGTTAAATAAAAAATTGTTGCATTGTAGACAGCATCTAAGTCTGCATCAGTTGTGCCTTCACACTCCTGGATCTCCTGGACTTGTACCTGGGGGTATTTGCCCTTCAATTTATCCAAGAATCCTCTACTCAAGGCCAGCATAGCACAAAGGTGGACTGTTAACCAGGAGGAAGGCTAAGCTAAAGGAAGCCCACTATGTATTCCTACCATATAACTATTAACTCCAAACCCACCCACATCTCCAACAGAGTATGGACAGAGCACATCAAACACACAGGTATGGGAAGCAAGGCACAGAGAAGTAGAGGCGAAGCAACTTCTGAAGTTCCAGGTCAGCACTGTCTCCCACAAAGAAAAGCCATGCTTGTTTTACCCAGCTATGATGACACATTTTCCTTTTTTCATTTTAAGAACACAAAATAGGGGCACCTGGGTGGCTCAGGCCATTGGGCATCTTACTTAAGCTCAGGTCATGATCCCAGGGTCCTGGGGTGGAGCCCTGTTCAGTGAGGAGTCCGCTTGTCCCTCTGCCCCTGCCCCTTATCATGCTCTCTTTTGCTCTCTCTCTCTCAAATAAATAAAATCTTAAAAAAAAAAAAAAGAAGAAGAAGAAGAAGAAGAATACAAAATATACATCAGGAGACATGCTAGCTGCTTTATGTGTGTGGTCATGTGTAATCCTCACATCGGCACTGTCTAATGATTTTATTCCCATTTTCATATGAGGAGAGAGAAGCTCAGAGAGGTTTAGTGACTGAACAGGTCATACAACTAATAAGGAGAAAATTAGGTTCAAATTGTGGCTTGATGACTTAGCTGAAAACTTCATTAAGTGCTGTCTGTGTAATTTCTGTAAGCAACGCTCATCCTTGCTATTCTTTGGCCCAGAATCTCTGGTCCTACATATTCATACAGCGGGCTTTCATCTTCATGTCTAAGCTAAGGTAAGTTATTTCCTAAGCTAGACTGACCCTATGGCATTATCTAAAGTGAAAATGTAGCACCCAGTCCCCAGCCTCTATCTCATCATCACTGTTGCCCATGTTTATCACTTCCTGAGATGACCTTTTTTTTTTTTTAAGATTTTTATTTATTTATTTGACAGACAGAGACCACAAGTAGGCAGAGAGAGAGGAGGAAGCAGGCTCCCCACAGAGTAGAGAGCCCTACGGGGGGCTCGATCCCAGGACCTTGAGATCATGACCTGAGGTGAAGGCAGAGGCTTTAACCCACTGAGCCACCCAGGCGCCCCAGAGATGACCTTTTTTATCTACCTCCATCTCCTCTAGGTTTCTGACTTCCATTCTTGTGTCTCCACCATAATGTCACAGTAGCCAGAATGATTCTTTGAGAATGATCCTTTGAAAATGTAAGGCCGTAATTAAATTCCTCCACTCAAACTCCTCGGAGTCTTCCTACATCACAGAGTGAAACTCCAAGTCCTTATTCAGTCTGAGCGCCACTCCCTCCACCCTCCCCAACTCTCTCAGCCTTACTCACTGCTTCCTGAGCAGACTTCAGACTCCTACAGGTTTTCTACTTGGGGCAGTATTTGCCCGGGTCTCCTCACTCTATCTCTCATTGCCCTCAAGTCACCATTCCTTGTCCCTGCTTGCCTAAAGTAATAAAAAGTAACATAATAACCCTTCACTTTTAACCACAGTCTCTCTATAGGCATCCTCACAAGATGAATTACTTGTTTGATTCTATTGACCCTGAAGGACACAGGCATTTAAAGAAAGAAGTAAGAATTTACTCATCTTGCTATTTCAAGAAAAGAGAAAAAAAAAATAAAAGATTTAATCTATGCCCTACTGGGTCAAAGATTTGAATAATCGCATTTGTTTGTTTGTTTTTTACCATTCTACTTATCTTTCATTTCTTTTTTTTTTTAGATTTTTTTTTTTTAAATTTATGTATTTGACAGAGATCACAAGTAGGCAGAGAGGCAGGCAGAGAGAGAGAGGGGGAAGCAGGCTCCCTGCCAAGCAGTGAGGCTGATACAGGGGATGGATCCCAGGACTCTGGGATCATGACCTGAGCTGAAGGCAGAGGTTTTAAACCACTGAGCCACCCAGGCGCCCCTTATCTTTCATTTCTATAGGCCATTGTCATTTATTTCCTTCATTAATTCATTTATTCATTCATTTGCCTTTTATTCAATGTACATTTTTTAGTACCAATGAAGTATTTGTTTACAAAAATGAGCGAGACCCCATGTCTGTCCTCGACAACCTCAAAAATCTAGAGCAACATTCCTCCTAAGTATTTGGAGGGACACTGTGACCTGTGCCACCTGATGTTTCCAGGGGGACATTCTGCAACACTCATTCTCAGACTTACAAAGTTAAAAGAGCTTTCTGGAACCTCACTTTTAGGGGACCAGTATAGTTAAAGACATGGCACACTGAGGAAATTTAGTATTCATATGGTAACAGAACCAACAGGCTTTCTCTTCTTGATGAGTCACAGAAACTATAGCAGGAGGGTTGTACAAAGAAAATGTTATTTTCAATAAATAAGGAGATCAAGAGGAAGGCTTTCCAAGCTGTGACTCTCCAAGAAAGTGAATGGCTACCTTTTGTTCAGGTTAGGATGAGTATTTAGATAGGGAAGCCTTGTCATCTGTATGCTGAGGCCGGAGGCTTCTCCTCGGGTGGAGATTTTTGTATTCTAATGACGTAAAAGTAACTGTGGGTCATTCCAGGGGTTGCTCCATGGTCTATCTGCACAGATACCAGTCAGACTTTTAGCTCAAGGGGTGTGGGGTGGTCTGGGCTGGCTAGAGCTCTTGTCCCGGATGTTGCTGTCACCTGAAGGGTGGTTTCAAATTTCTTTCACCTGAGGGAAGAGGTAAGCTGGAAGGAAGGGCATAAGGAAAGTCCTAAAACAAAGGTAGTGAATACAAGCCGGTAGGCAGTAAAGGTCAGCCCTTGGGCATCTAGCTGGTGACAATACCTAGTAGCACGCTCAGCTTAATATTTGTAAGTTTCTCAATAGAGCTTTGATTAGGGCGCCATACTCTTCTGAATGCAGTGTTTGGTGTTAACCCAGCCTGCTGCGTATGATACCTTTGACAGAACTGAAGGAAAACAGTAACAGAGGGGCAAAAGCCAAATCTGGGATCTTTTTGTTTGTGTGACTACATAGCTAAATGGTAATTCTTTTCTTTTCTTTTTTAAGATTTTATTTATTTATTTGACAGAGAGAGAGAGATCACAGGTAGGCAGAGAGGCAGGGAAGCAGGCTCCTAGCTGAGCAGAGAGCCTGACACAGGGCTTGATCCCAGGACCCTGAGATCATAACCTGGGTTGAAGGCAGAGGCTTAACCCACTGAGCCGCCCAGGTGCCCCAAGGGTAATTCCTTTCGGATTCTCTTCCTGGGTAGGAAGAATTAAGAGAAAGCACAAGAAGAAATGAAGTATGGATCACAGGAATCATTGGCACATATTTTTCTTTCAATTGAAACTGATTTGTGACCAAACAATTGCATTTAATGTCATTGAAGAAGGACTGCAGGTCCTGAATTCATTCAGAAACCCTCTCTGAGTACACTGGGTTATGGATACATAGAGGAGGCAACATTTCGTTCTACTGGGGTAGAGAAGGCAGTAACTATAGAATATAGAATCATGAAGGTTCTGAAATATGATTTCATTGCGTTGTTGTAATTTCTGTTTGACAGGTTACTTTAAAATACTTTCATATAAATAATAGTATATTGTGCGGATATGTGTTTATGGGTGTGTGCGCTGTGAATGTTTATGAGTATGAATCAACTTGAATTTGCATCATAGGGACAGCTAGTTAGTACTTGAAGTACTGCAATCAAAAATCCTCATTCCAAAGTGACTATGCCAGCATTTCAAGTATTTATACTAAATATATTCTAATGACACAGGGGTTAATTTACAAAAGGAATGTTAACCCCACTGGTAAAAATAAGAGGTATTCAAACCTCTCCTTGACTAGAAATATTTCACAAACTCCAATTCCTTTTCATGAACCAGATATAAAAACCTACCAAGTGCTGTTGCTTCATGCCTTCAAAGCATCCCTTCTGGTCTAGAACTCCTTTACAACCCAGGCCTCTCTGGCCTAATGAATACTCCTATGCCTTAACCAATCAGAAGGTTGCTGATGTGGAGTCCATTTCATAAGGAACCATTCAAGCAGGTACCATGCCCAAGGTCACAGAAAGTCACATTACAAGAATGATGGTCTTTGTATCTGCTCAGTAGTGACCATGCAAGCAATGAAACCATGTGGTAAGAGGCTTCCATTCTTGTCATATGTCCCTAACAGTGAGGTTGTGAACAAGGAAATGTATAATACCTTCTGCCTCTAATCTCGGGCCTTTCAGGGCAGATCGCCTTACTGATTTAGTTAGTTCCCAATAAGCCTCCACAAAGGACCAGTCTTCAGTCTACTCTGGTTATTAACTTTGGGGCAGAAGAACTATAATAAATGACCTCTTCAGGTGCAAAATGCTTTACAGTTTTAGAAATCATTTTAAACCCACACTACCACCTGAGACAGTTCTGAGGGCCCATCTTCCTTGAAAAGGGTCTGGGATACCGTGGATGCACCATCGTCTACATTAGGCATATTTCAATTATTATTCAAGAAAAGCTAATGTAGAAGGCTTGTGATTGGGACAGTAAGAAATGAGTGTACCAAGAGATACCCTTTTAAGGGTCTGTTAAAGTTCAGACCAACCCTAGTTATTGAAATAGGTAATCTCAGAGAAGCTCATTTTTGGTTTAAAGTTGCTATAGAACAATATCTCTATGTTGTCCCAATTTCATAGGCTCTATTAGTGGAGCTTAATAGGAACAAATGAATAAATAGAATGGTATTTCAAAGCACCTTAAATCTTCATAGAGTTTATCTGCTTCCAAACGACATAATTAGAGGAGCTAAGGGCAGGCAGAAAGAGAATGAGATTACTCCCTTAAGGTAATTGGTGTGTGATTATTACTTAGTAGGAAATTTTGTGTTGCATTATTTTCTTATTGTTCATTGCTGTCACTTCATTTTAATCTGAAAGAGGTTGAATGAATTAAAAAAAAAACACAACAATAAATTCCTAAAATGCCAAATTATCCTAATGGTAGTAAACATCTAAAGATGTTTACTGCCATTATAATCAGTAAAATATATTTTGAGCTTTGAAGGTGGGGATTACATTGAACATCATCTCTATTGTGGGATTTAAGTTAAACAGAGTGTATGGACCCAGAACAAACACCTTAAATAAAAGCACATTGCACATAGGAAGAACACAATTGGTGGTTAGCCAGTTGCAGTCAGTATGGAATGGCCAATGGAAGAATTCCATTCTGGGAACCGATTTATCATATTTCTCTACAATGCTCAAATCAACTACATGATCATTAAATCTCAACTTTACTGAAAAGCAGTGTGTTAGGGCTTTCCAGAAAAATAGAATCAATAGGAGTACATAAGTATATGTAAGAGGAAATATGTTATAGGAATTGCCTTATGCAATTAAAGGGGCCAAGAAATCCCACAGTCTGCCATCTGCACACTTAAACCAGGAAAGCCAGTGGTATAATTCAGCTTGAATGTGAAGCCTGAGACCCAGGAGCATTGATGTCTGAGGATAGGAAAAGACGGATGTCTCAGCATAAAGACAAAATTCTCCCTTCCCTCCTTGGCTTTTTTTTTTTTTTTTTTTTGTCTGGCCCCTCAGTGAGTTGGATGCTGCCCACCACATTGATGAGGGGACCTGCTTTACTTAGTCTACTAATTCAAATGCTAATCTCTTCTGGAAACACCCTCACAGACTGACAGGGAAATAATGCTTTACCAGCCATCTGGGCACCCTCCAGCCCAGTCAAAATGAAATGTAATATTAACCATCACCAACAGTGTGAAACAGAATTGATGCAATTGTCCCCATAATTTAAATTTGAAAGAGAAACACAACCACACATTTTAGCCTAAAATAATCAGAGGTACAGGTTCTAAATATTTTGAATAAATAAAATGAATTCTCTCTTTCCCAGGCAATCAGAACAGTTTTTGTGATTATTCTGGTACAGTGACTTATTTAGACATTCTAAACAGCCTTGCCTCCATTCATATGTAGAGAGAGTTCCCTGATTCTATTATCTTTCAGATCTGAAACAATTGCTTTCAATCTTAAAAATTCAATTTCAGTGGTTATGAGATGTTGAGATTTTTCCCTCTGTCCATGTTAACTTTGTTTTTAAATAAATCGAATCTTGTGATTAAATGTGGACAATGAAAAGAGCTCACTGATCGTTTTGTTATGTTTGTTTTGATTGTTGTTTTTACTTCGCTGTGGACAGAAATAGAGCCATCCTGGGGGTTGATTTAGTGTTTTATGTAGGCTTTCTTACAGATACTAGTAGTGTATAGAATATCAAGTGTCTTATTTACATGTCTACCCACTCTACCCATTTCAGGGAAAAGCAAACCTTTTCTCTTTGATCTGTAGCAGCACAACTATCAAACGTTCTACATGGCCTGATTTCTGCTTCAACTTCTTGTTCTAGGGGAAGTAGTGAGTCACACGCAGAACCAATCTCAGAACTCAACTGGGATTTTTGTGTTCGGAAGGAGTGGTAGCTGCTGGTGGCAGAAGCTTAACAATGTGAAACTCAGAAACTGTTGGTGGCCATGTCAATTAGCATTCAGTAAAACCCTGTCTACAGTGGAAGAAAATGGAGCTAAACCAGTGGAAGATAGGAGAAGAGGAGAGAGAATCTTGAAAGTCATTGAGACTCACTTCCATTCCTTCCCCAGATTTGCACTGAAGCATTTTTTTTTTGAGCCAATAAATTTCCCACTTCAGCCCAGCCTTGAGTTTAGCCTGCTAATTTGCAGCTAAGTTAATACAAATTGACATATAATATCTGATTTTTTAAATCAATACCAGCATAAACCAAAGATAGCACATTTATTACCACATGGAAAGAAATCTCCTAAATCACATTTCAATCTACTCTAAAGCTTGCATATAAACAAGATGAATCTTATTACATACCTCCCCCACCCAAAAAAAAAAAAAAAAAGAAAAGAAAAAAAGAAAGAAAAAGAAAAATTGGCTGTTTGGTACTCCATATCTGATTGAGTTAACCTAAAGTCTAATATGCAAGGATTTTCAAAATATTGTTGGTTTGGATTTTATTCCACACTATTTTAAATCTTTAAATCAGGTTTAAAATCTTTAACGTCAATGGGGCGCCTGGGTGGCTCAGTGGGTTAAGCCGCTGCCTTCGGCTCAGGTCATGATCTCAGGGTCCTGGGATCGAGTCCCACATCGGGCTCTCTGCTCAGCAGGGAGCCTGCTTCCTTCTCTCTCTCTCTCTCTCTGCCTGCCTCTCAGTGTACTTGTAATTTCTCTCTGTCAAATAAATAAATAAAATCTTTAAAAAAAAAATCTTTAACGTCAAGGGGTGCCTGGGTGGCTCTGCTGCTTGAGTGTCTGACTCTTAGATTCATCTCAGGTCTTGGTCTCATGGGTTCTGGGATCAAGCTCCATGCTCTGTGGGGGAATCTAGTTGGGGATTCTCTCCCTCTGCCTCTCCTTCCACTCGTTTGCATGGACACGCTCTCTCTCCTCCCCCTCTGAAATGGATAAATAAATCTTTTTAAAAAATCTTATAATATTAAGTTTGTTTTCACCTTAGGACAATTTCACAAGCTGTTTCCTCTCTCTGGAATACTTCTTGCCCACGTATTTCATGGCTCATTCTTCCTCATTAAAGTCTTAATAAAATATCACTATCTTTGAGAGATTTTCTCTTATCATCTCCACGCAAAGTAGATTTTCCCCATCTCTAGTTAAATTCTGTTATCCTGTTTTGTTTTCATTATAGTCTTTGCTGAAATTCTGTTTCTTGTGTCTTTTATCTCTACTTTAACTAGAATATAAACTCCATGAATAAAGAAACACATCTGCCTTATTTATAAAGCACCCAGAGCAGTGCCTGGCACTGTAATCATTCAATAAATATATGCAGGAAGGTAGAAAAGAAGGAAAGAAGGAAGGAAGGAAGGGTGGAAAGAAGGAGAGAAGGAAGTTTCTGAATGCCTTTTTCCTAAGTACTTGGCCAATTGAAAACAGAGCATCACAAAATTGAACTCAGTGGATGAGTTTTTTTGGGTGGTTTTTTTGTTCCTTCCATATTGGAAATGCTTCTAGGAATATTATCCAAGATTATCACCAGGCTATCAGCAAGCCTCTGGGGGACAATACCTTTTGGAGCACCAGGGTATGGATTTCCATCTTAATTTTCCATAAGCTGCATTTTCTTATTCATCCTAATATGATCCAATTTTCAGTAGTAACAGAACATTGAGTTAACTACATAAAACCATTCTAGCAACCAAAATGGTGCTGCATTGCATAATAATAGAGGAATATAGTGTTTTATTCCATCCCAGTGTCCCATCCTCCCCCCACTCCATACCTAACCTCCCGTCCTACCAGTATATTAGTGCCCAGCAAGCCAAATGATTAATCAAACCACTTCTTGAAAAGCACGAAATCCAAAAGAGAGAAACATGTTGGTTGAAGGAAGCAACAGAGACCTCAGCAAATGCATCGTATCGAACTTATCTGTAACCGAGAATAGTTCGCCAGAGAGAACACTGCTTGGGTCCTTCTGATCCAGTATCTTCCTTTCTTGGGGAATATTGAATACACGCTTTCAAACTCTTTTCTCTATGTAAGGCAATGTCTCTTGAAGTAGTACCTTTTTTGCACTTTTATGTATTCATATTACGTCCTGATTTGCCATGAGCCCTGTCTTTCAGAGTTTAATTAACTAACTCCCATGGTATGGATCAACCCTATGACTTCAGCCTACACAATCTAATTTTAATATTCACCTTTTTAAAAAAGTATCTAATGAGGTACTTATGATCTTAAATACAAAGAGACACAAGCAAAAAAAAAAAAAAAAACAAAAAACAAAAAAAAACAAACAAACCCAAAAACCTCAAGCCAAAATTCTAACACTTAAAAGATTTGAAACTATATAGGTAACTTTCCAATTAGCGAGAAGAGGGTAATTATAGAGTTTTAGAAATCATTGACTCAAGCTTTCAGTTGTGTATATGTATGTGTGCTTGCAAAATTCTTTCTTGAAGGAGAGATATATATGGGAATGTAAAGTGTGAAACAAATAAAAATGGCTCAGAAGTAACATCAGTGCATATATAGAGTAAGAACATCCAAAATTTTGTCATTTTATAAAAGCAATAAAATAAATGGCAAAAATCATCAGAACCAACTTTTGAAGAACACTGAAAATTAACTAAAGGCTTATACCAACCCAGAAAGCATTTATTCAAGAAAGACTACTGAATTCACAATTGGATTTCTGTCATTGCATTATAAAGAGTCCTGAATTTATAAGTTGCCTGAATGTGTATTGTCATATATATTCTGATGAAACTTTCAAAGACCTCTCAGAGTAAGGGAAAAAGTATAACCAACAAGACTCATCAAGGTAGGATCTAGGGAAGAAGCATACTTGCGCCAGGCCTTGAGCATTGTATGAGGTTGGGCCTTGTAGGTCTTTGTAAAGAGTTTATATTCTATTCAGTGTCAATTAATCCTTAAAAAAACATAAGTGATATTAAGGGAAATGGAAAAGGGAGGTCCAGCCCTGATATCTCTGTACGTTCATTGCTATATTGTTTATTTCCCAATAAGAAGGTTGTTGGTACTTTTTTAAATTTATTTTTTATTTATTTTCAGCATAACAGCATTCATTATTTTTGCACCACACCCAGTGCTCCATGCAATCCGTGCCCTCTCTAATACCCACCACCTGGTACCCCAACCTCCCACCCTCCCACCTCTTCAAACCCCTCAGATTGTTTTTCAGAGTCCATAGTCTCTCATGGTTCACCTCCCCTTCCAATTTCCCCCAACTCCCTTCTCCTCTCTATCTTCCCATGTCCTCCTTGCTATTTGTTATGCTCCACAAATAAGTGAAACCATATGATAATTGACTCTCTCTGCTTGACTGATTTCACTCAGCGTAATCTCTTCTAGTCCCATCCATGTTGCTACAAAAGTTGGGTATTCATCCTTTCTGATGGAGGCATAATACTCCATAGTTTATATGGACTACATTTTCCTTATCCATTCGTCCGTTGAAGGGCATCTTGTTTCTTTTCACAGTTCGGCGACCATGGCCATTGCTGCTATGAACATTGGGGTACAGATGGCCCTTCTTTTCACTACATCTGTATCTCTGAGGTAAATACCCAGGAGTGCAATGGCAGGGTCATAGGGAACTTCTATTTTTAATTTCTTGAGGAATCTCCACACTGTTCTCCAAAGAGGCTGCACCAACTTGCATTCCCACCAGCAGTGGAAGAGGGTTCCCCTTTCTCCACATCTCCTCCAACACATGTTGTTTCCTGTCTTGCTAATTTTGGCCATTCTAACTGGTATAAGGTGATATCTCAATGTGGTTTTAATTTGAATCTCCCTGATGGCTAGTGATGATGAACATTTTTTCATTTGTCTGATAGCCATTTGTATGTCTTCATTGGAAAAGTGTCTGTCCATATCTTCTGCCCATTTTTTGATATGATTGTCTGTTTTGTGTGTGTTGAGTTTGAGGAGTTCTTTATAGATCCTGGTTATCAACCTTTTGTCTGTACTGTCATTTGCAAATTTCTTCTCCCATTCTGTGGGTTGCCTCTTTGTTTTCTTGACTGTTTCCTTTGCTGTGCAGAAGCTTTTGATTTTGATGAAGTCCATTTTCATTTTCACTTTTGTTTCCTTTGCCTTTGGAGACATATCTTGAAAGAAGTGGCTGTGGCTGACATCGAAGAGATTAGTGCCTATGTTCTCCTCTAGGATTCTGATTGATTCCTGTCTCACATTGAGGTCTTTTATCCATTTTGAGTTTATCTTTGTGTACGGTGTAAGAGAATGGTTGAGTTTTATTCCTCTACATATAGCTGCCCAGTTTTCCCAGCACCATTTATTGAGGAGACTGTCTTTTTTCCACTGTATATTTTTTCCTGTTTTGCCAAATATTAATTGACCATAGAGTTGAGGGTCCATCTCTGGGCTCTCTACTCTGTTCCACTGGTCTCTGTGTCTGTTTTTATGCTAGTACCATGCTGTCTTGGTGATCCCCGCTTTGTAGTAAAGCTTGAAATCAAGTAACGTGATGTCCCCCGTTTTTCCCTGGGGAATTCTACCAAAATTTCAAAGAAGAAATAACACGTATTCTCCTTAAACTGTTTCAAAAAATTGAAGCAGAAGGAAAACTTCCAGACTCTTTCTATGAAGCCAGCATTACCCTGATCCCCAAACCAGGCAAAGACCCTCCCAAAAAGGAGAATTTCAGACCAATATCACTGATGAATATGGATACTAAGATTCTCAACAAGATCCTAGCAAACAAGATCCAAAAGCACATTAAAAAAATTATCCACCATGACCAGGTGGGATTCATCCCTGGACTACAAGGATGGTTCAACATTTGCAAATCAATCAATGTAATAGAACAAATTAATAAGAGAAGAGAGAAGAACCACATGGCCCTCTCAATTGATGCAGAAAAAGCATTTGACAAAATCCAGCATCCATTCCTGATTAAAACACTTCAAAGTATAGGGATAGAGAGAACATTGCAGAACTTCATCAAATCTATCTATGAAAGACCCACACCACAGCAAATATCATCCTCAATGGGAAAAAGCTTGCAGTCTTCCCATTGAGATCAGGAACATGACAAGGATACCCACTCTCACCACTCTTGTTCAACATAGTATTAGAAGTCCTAGCGACAGCAATCAGACAACAAAGAGAAATAAAAGGTATCCAAATTGGTAATGAAGAAGTCAAACTCTCTCTCTTTGCAGATGACATGATTCTTTATATGGAAAACCTAAAAGACTCCACCCCCAAACTACTAGAACCCATACAACAATTCAGCAATGTGGCAGGATACAAAGTCAATGTACAGAAATCAGTGGTTTTCTTATACACTAACAATGAAAATACAGAAAGGGAAATTAGAGAATCGATTCCATTTACTACAAGCACCAAGAACCATAAGATACCTGGGAGTAAACCTAACCAAAGGGGCACCTGGGTGGCTCAGTGGGTTAGCCTCTGCCTTTGGCTCAGGTCATGATCTCAGGGTCCTGGGATCAAGCCTCACATAGGGCTCTCTGCTCAGCAGGGAGTCTGCTTCCTCTTCTCTCTCTGCCTGCCTCTCTGCCTACTTGTGATCTCTGTCTGTCAAATGAATGAATAAAATCTTAAAAAAAAAAAAAAAAACTAACCAAAGAGGTAAAGGATCTGTACTCAAGGAACTACAGAACACTCATGAAAGAAATTGAAGAATACACAAAAAGATGGAAGACCATTCCATGCTCTTGGATCGGAAGAATAAACATTGTTAAAATGTCTATACTGCCTAGAGCAATCTATACTTTTAATGCTATTCTAATCAAAATTCCACCGGTATTCTTCAAAGAGCTGGAGAAAATAATCCAAAAATTTGTATGGAATCAGAAGAGACCCCGAATCGCTAAGGAAAGGTTGTTGGTATTTTATATGGTTCTTACCAAGTCTCCACGGGCTTAAGAACTGATCTTTAACTTCTCCATGTTGAAAGTTCTCTCCCACTCAGTTATTCAAGGTTGATCAGATCCTAGGGAACTAAGTGATGCTAATCAAACTCACTAGAGACTATTAGTAACTTGAAACTAATTTCTTGATTTATAATTAGAAACATTCCTTCATGGACCATAATTTTCAAGTCAAGAGCATGGTGCATTCCTTTTTAGCAGGCAAGTTTTCTTGGGAACTAAATTAATATGAGAATGTTGCTTGGTAATTATAGAGATGAAGGAAAGAAAATATTATGATCCTAATGAATTTATAATTAACTATTTTCTCTTCTCTGTGTGTATAGCACTTGACTAGTTTGTTCATTCCAAAAACATTTACTCAGCATCTAGACGTTCCTGAATAATTAGTTGCTTAGCCATGTTAAAAATATATGAAATCTGGCCTCTGCCACCAGTAGGAGGACAAATGTGGAACCAGCATTAATCAAGATCTTAGGATGTGCCAGGCCCTATACCTGGTGATTTATATCCATACTTCATTGAATTTTCATAACAAAGTCTATGAGAAATTTGGATTTTATTTTGCCATTTGAAAATGAGAGTATTTTCTTAAAGGGAAAAATGCAATTTAAGCAATTTACCCAAGATCACAGAAGTAAGTGGTTTCATTATTGTATACATTTGTCATAATTCATTAAATCATACACTTAATTGGGAATTATATAATATGAAAGTTATATACTTTAATTATCCTGATTAAAAGAAACCATGCCAAAAGGCCAGAGGGTTTCTGAGGACAAATTTTGAAAAAGGTTCTTACATGCTATGAGTTTCCAAACCCCCAAACAACTACTTCTTTTTCCCAAAGGCAAGGTCTTTTACCAAAGTGACTAGTGCTTTAGGAGGAAGGAAGTAATAAGAATTTTTTGAGGGGGTTAATGGACCGGGACTCTGTACTGACACTAATTTAAGAAAACCTTACATGTTTCTTGTGATCCATTAGTGAGAGTAGGGTTTACAGAATTCAGGTGATTAGTGGAGTTTTTAGTTTCGGTTTACCTCTCAGGGGTGTAGTGAACTACTATGATGCTTCATTTTACGTGTCAACCTGGCTGGGCCATATTGCCCAGATAAGTGCTCAGACACTATCCTAGATGTTTCTGTGAGGGTGTTTTTGTTTGAGATTGACTTTTAAATCCATGGACTTCGAGTAAGGTAACGTACTCTCCACTGTGCAGGCAGGCTTTTGAGCAAGAAGGAATTTTGCAAGTAAACTGCCTTCAGAGTTTATCTGCAATATCAGCTCTTCCTGGTTTGCCTGTAGACTGCCTTTGGACTTGAACACAACTCTTACCCAAGTCTCCAGCCTGCCAGCCTCCTCTGTCATGTTTTGGACTCACTAAGTCTTTATAATCACATGAGAATCACATGAGCTAATTCTTAAAAAAAAAAAAAAAAAAAAGTGTGTGTGTGTGTGTGTGTGTGTGTGTGTGTGTGTGTGTGTGTGTCTTGTAAATGTATCCCTATTGATTCTGTTTCTGTTTCTCTGGTTAACTGTAATATAGACCCCAAACCCACCCATCCAAATCCATCTTGTTTTGGAATACATATTTGGAATAGCAACTGACAGAATCCCCACATTAATTCCTTGATCTATGAAGTTCATGCTGTTACAGTAGGAAAGGCCAAGTGAAAGCCACTAGAACCGCCTGTACCTATGGATATAATAAACCCAAAGCAATACCACATGACTCAGGGAATTGTAGAGATTTGGGCTATCATCCTATTGGTTCTGTTTTTCTGGGAATTCTGACTAATCCATCTGACTCACACTAGAGAAGGTAAAACAGGCTATATTAGCAGGATAGAGTTGGTTTGACTTGCATTTCCAATTTGTTGGGACAAGGAATGAATGTTTTCCATGGGTCAGATGTGTACCACTGATCTTGGTCCTAATGAATAGGGCTACATAAGAACAGAGGCATCACAGCAACAAGAAGCTACAGTGGACAATGGATTGTTAAGAGTGTGAGAAAGAGCCAATAGTATCCACCCAGAAAAGTGATACATCTGCCCATGTCAAAGGAACCTTTGAAGAAAAGTCACTAGTATGGGAAATCTCCAGTATACCTAAGAAAGTACATTACCTAATCCAATCCATAAATATTTATGGAGTTCCTAGACAGAGTTAAGTAGTTTTGGTGCTACAGCTACATAGCACACAAGACAAAGATAAATCATTGCCCTCATAGAACTTTGTGCTGTGTGTAGGTGGAGGGTGGGCAGGACACAGGTGATAAATATAAAAATAAAAGTAATAACCAAGGGGATCAGGAATGCTGGGTAGACATCATTGAGAAGGTAGTAATCTGAGCAAAGCTGTGAAGGAAGTGATAAAGTAAGTCACAGAGATATGAGCTAGGAAGAGACAGAGCATTCCAAGTAGAGGAAACAATCAGTACAAAGATCCAAAATATGGAAGTTTTTCTAGCATGTTAAGGATTAAGGAAAAGGTCAAGGTGTCTGTTGCTAAGTTAGTGACCAAAACTAATCATAGATGAAAGAAAAGAGATAATGGGGTCTAGATTATGTTCACCCTTTTAAACCATTGTAATAATTTTGGCTTTTGCTGATGAGTAAAACAGATTTGTTTCAGGGCTAACCTGAAGTCACAGTGATTACTCACTAAGAGCAAAGGGGTAAGAGTGGAGGCAAGGAGACTAGGTAGGAGGCAATAATCTAGATGAGAGAAGGTGATGGCTTGGACTCTGCTAGTAACAGTAAGAGCAGAGAATACTGGATGTTTCCTGAAGGTAGCAGCCAAAAAGATTTTCTGACAAGTCAGATATATGTAAAGAAGAAAGAAAAACTCCACAGATGTTGGCCTTAACAATTGGAAGGATGTTTTCTTGAGATGGAGTAGACTACAAATTGAAGAAGCTTTTCCAGGAGAGAATTTTTTTTTGTTTTGGGAATTTTTTTAGAGAGAGAGAAAAAGAGAGGGAATCTTAAGTAAGCTCCATGCTCAGTGCAGAGCCGGACGTGGAGCTTGATCTCAGGAGCCTGAGATCATGATCTGATCTGAAATCAAGAGTCAGAGGTTTGGGGCACCTGGGTAGCTCAGTGGGTTAAAGCCTCTGCCTTTGGCTCAGGTCATGATCCCAGGGTCCTGGGATCAATCCTGGCATCAGCATCGGCCTCTCTGCTCAGCCTGGAGCCTGCTTCCATTTTTCTCTCTCTCTGTCTCTGCCTGCCTCTTTGCCTACTTGTGATCTCTCTGTCAAATAAATAAATTTTTAAAAATCTTAAAAAAAAAAAAAGAGTCAGAAGTTTAACTGATTGAGCCACCCTTGTGCCCCTGAAGGAAAGAGTTTATTTCAGATGTGATGTCTTAAATTTTAGAAGAGTATCAGAAATCCAAATGCGCATGCTGAGTAGGCAACTGGAAATATAAATTAAGGAAGAAATCCAATCTAGTCATATAAATTAGGGATTCATTATTATAAATGTGATCTCACATGAAGATATCATACAGTTTAAAACTGCCTTGTGCCCTTAACCCTTCCTGCTGCTGTGTAAAAGACTAGAGGTGAGTGACAAAAGGAGTAAAAGCTAACCATACCCCCATTCCTGAAGACTACTACTGTCTTTATTTTGGGGTCATGGGCAGGTGAGAGGAGTCCTCTCTTTGAATGAAAACTGAAATGTTTATTTAATATCTTGGATTGGACAATCTAATCTTTGAATTAAAACTGCATTTGCAAGTTAAGGGAGTCATAAATCTATTTATTATCTGAGTATACTGAATGAAGTCATGGGTAATGTTCCAGTTTTGATCCAAGGTCATGGAAATATTTCCCCTAGTGAATACCGTTGGAAAGCAAAATTGCTCATAAGTATTACAGCATAGCAATTACAATAATAATTAGTTTATGGATTATAATCTTTTTCACATATCCACTTAAGTTAATCCTTTTTTCGATAACCACATAAAGAAAGGCATCTATTGGTGTCTAGATGAAAAAAAGCTTCCAATTACGGTGTTTGCCAAAGGATGAAGCTTTTATAAGTGTGTGAATGGGTGAAGCGTAAATTTCTGTGATGTTCCCAGCTCAACACTGAGCAAATTCTGATAACCAATTGCTCTCCATTGATATTTCCATTTTTACTGCAACCACAGAAATAAATACCCTTGATGAGGTGCTTAGAAAAATATACCCAGTGATAAGGCAAGCTGCTTACAAAGATATTTGACGAGCTTAGACCCTTACTTTTATGCAGACACAGCTCATCAGCTCAGTTGATAAGCTACAGCACTAAGTTGTGGGTTGAAATGTCACGATGGTATACAACATCTTACTTGATGACTCAAAAAGCTCCCTGACTTAATTTACTTCAATTTTCCCTTTTTATAGCATAGTTCTCTTCTGAAAAGACCATTAGACTTTTACGACTGTATTAGGGGTGGAAATTATAAACGTTGCTTTTACAAAGCACATAGAGAAAGCATCAGGTGTCAGGATCTAAAAAGGGCTGTCAGGATGATCTTGCATTAACTGGTGTTCTGGCTGCTTGAAGCAGCCTAAAAATATTCACCGGCATGCAAGCCCAACGGCCCAGACACACATAAGAGGATGAAGCAGAGCCAGAGGCCAGCTATTTGTTATTTAAATAGAACATTAATGTAATAGAAGGTATTTGCTTGTTTCAGCAAGACTACCATCATAAACTTTGCAGAGTAATACCTTGCCTTTAATAGCACAGCTCAGGAGTCATTATGGGCAGCAGCCACAATATGTCTAGTTTAGTAATGGAGGGCAGTTCAAGCCAGAATTTCCCATCCCATACTGCCATTTTCGGAAGTTTGTAACGGTGACCTGGCATGTTAAATATCAGGCACTCCACCATAGAACCGAGTTCAAAAACAGCTGGAGACAGTGGGAGTCAGGCACTCTCCCAGGATATTGCCAGCTTACAGGACTATAAGTTCCCAGGATCCAGCCAGGATTTAGTTATTCCGTCTCATCTCTCTTTGCTCTCTGATTAGAGAAAACGAGGCAAAGCCATGCCTTCAAGGATATTCTAAATTTCTGCTTATGTTTCATCTAAGGTAAACATACGTAAAGATATGGAAAACTCAGACAAGAAATCAGACTAGTTAAAACTCTCTTTGTGTTTGCTTGGTCCATGAGAATTGCTCCAACTCTTCTGACTTTACAGAATGTTTGTTTCTTTATATTAGCACATTTTCCTTAGAAAACATAAGCATGTATAAAGAAAAAAATGGAAGTCTCCTATAAGACCTCCAACCCAAGAAAACCACTATTAGTATTTTGGTGTTTTTCCTACTATTTAATTATTTACATATAGTGTGTGTGTCTCATATAAATAAGAACATACAGTATAAACATGTATGTGCACACACACATATGGCAAAACTATGATAGCACTGGGGATTTTTCCTATAAATTTCTCCACATTAAATACAACACATTTTAAATTACATCCTATGCATATGTTATACTTTGTCCAACCAATATTAAATGTTGTGCATTTATATTGGTCTCAACTTCTGATATTATAAATAATGCTGTAACAAAATATACTTGTATATAAATCATTGTTCACATTTTTTATGATTTCCTCAATTTAGAGACCTATAAATAAAATTGTCACATCAGAAAACACAAGTAATTTTAATCATATAGACAAATGCAACTGAATACATTCCAGAAGTGTTTTACTAATATATCTTTCCAGTAGCAGCATATGAAAGAAATTATGGCATTGTCTCCAGACTAGCAATGAGTGTTATCTTTGAAAAAAATAGTATTTTTGCAAATGTAATAAATTGACAAGTCATTTTGTCTTATTTATGAATCAAAATTCATTTCTTTGATTACTAATAAAATTGAATATTTAAAATATATTTATTAGATAAATGCCAGAATTCTCTACTGTTTATAGTTATGTAGGATCCATCAAGTCAAGAATATCTCTGTTACAACATGTGGAAGGCTTCTTTCATTTGCAAGGTTATGAAGAATCAAAGTAATTTGTTAAGAACAAATTGATCCAATCTATATATATATGAAATATATATACAAATATATACGTATATACACATATATATATTTATACAATAACTATAGAAAACTACTAAAAATAACATCTTAAAATCTATGAAATACATATGACTATAAAATTCCATTAAGGCAGGAGTTTAGTATATTTAAAGAATTAAAATACTTATATCCAAATTGAACCCTGGTTCTCACATGTTCCTTCTATTCCTTTCTTGTTCTATAGTTGTAGTAACTATTTATCTGAAATTCTTAGTCTTTGGTTATGCACTTGCTTCATTTTTCCACCCAGTTATGATTTTGGAACTTAGTTTCTGTAGAGTGTTACCCTTTCAACTTTAGGTCTCTGTTATTCCTCATAGTTTTATAGAACTCCTTCTCTCTACCTTTCTGCTCTGTACTCCTGAATCCTATAAATGTTCCATAGTATTTGATGATGGGAGTGTAGTTTTGAATTACTAATGACTGGACTGGAATCTGAAGTGAAAATGTCTTTTGTCTTGATCATTGCACGGTACCAAGAAACTTTCATTATCTCACTCTACAGGTAGTAGCTCAAGAGTGTTCCTCTTTCAATCCTCTATGCTAGCTACCCAGATACCATTTGTTAAACAATTTCTGCAATGTATAGTCATAGATCGATGAGAGTTTCTGCAGATATCTCATCTAGACAAATCTATAAGTTGCAAATCTGAATACCCCTAAGGTATTATTTGTGGATATTGCCAGAATTGACTATTCAAATATGAATTAGAGAAGGAGGGAAAGGAAGGAAGCAACAGATTTTTAAAAATATACATGTAGAACACATCTATTTATTTTTGTTATGAAGTGAAGCCTGAATTAATCTGCTTAATAGAGAGAATGGAAGAGAGGTAAAACCCATCAAGCACCTACTAAGTGCTAAGTTAAGCATATTATTATCTACTTGACAATTAAGCTAGTGAGAAAAATAAGGACCACTTCTTCTTTTTATTTTTTAAATCCAGACACTCTGCTAAGTACTCTATGATTGCCATTACATTTAATCCATATAGCAATCCTATTATATATGTCTCTTTTACAGTGTCCCTTTACAAATGAGAAAACAGACTTATAAGTTTTAAAGATCAAATTGCTATGTGATAGACCTAAGATTATGGACACAGATCTATCCAAATCTAAATTACATGCATTTAACTAGTATGTTTTACTATTTCTTTGTGAGGTGTATTTAATTACCAATTTTATGGCTTAGAAATTAAGGGTCAGATCCATTAAGTAATATACCCAAGGGCATTCAAACCCATATGTGTTTTGCCCCAAAGCTCTAAATTACCCGATGAAATAAACAAACACTCAATTGTTAAGAAGAAATCCCTTGGGTCTGAAAATATGGACGGCTAAAAAAAAGCTATCAAGTAATGTTAACTAAATGTACAGGATGGGAGCCTCTGATGATTACAATTCTAGGTAAGGAAAGCGAGGGTCCTCAGGAATTCCAAATTGTAAAGTTTTTGTTTTTTTGTTTTTTTGTTTTTTTTTTTTTTTCATTTCAAAAACACCAGTCCTGAAAAAACACCTACTCTTTAGGGCAGGATGTTAAATGTAATTGATTATCTCTGCTTTGGTGTGAATAATTAGCACACACACTCATCAACAGGGCAAGCCACTGGAAACAAATCGTTCAGAAATGTCAATGGATACAAGAAGGAAATTCTGCTCAGAGCAGCCCTCTGAGTTTCCCTAATTCCCTGAAACAAGTAATGGTTCCACCATGGAAATTCTGATTTGCAGATTTTAGGACAGCTAGAATACCTCAGTATAAATACATGCCAGACTATCTCTTTCAACAGTGAGTCAGAAAAAGTCTGTTTAGAGTATATTACAGAGATGTAAAATAGTCCCAAAGTTAGAAGTTCTGTCAAAGTGTAGATTTACAGATTAGAGGTTCCATGGTTTCTTTTTTTCTCTTCTTCCTTCTCCTCCTCCTCCCCTTCCCCTTCTCTCCCTCACATTTTCCTTCTCATCTTTCTCCACCTCTTCCCCCTCCTTTTTCTCCTCCTTCTTTTTTAATTTACTCTCATTCTCTCTCCTAGGTTTTTATTAAGTCAAGTGGGTGGAGGCCAGCTTCACTCTCCAGAACTTGCTTTTCTGAATTCTTTAAAGACTGTCTTACTAATAAACTTTACCTCAAAAGTAAATAAAATCTAAGCAAAGGAGTATGTGGATTTAATATCAATTCTCCAGATTAAAATATATTTAAAAATAAAAGCATTCTTTGGAACTGAATTGGTTTGGGGGACATTTCTCATTTTCTACCTAGAGCTGACATATTCCTATTCTTGAGCCCTGGTTAAAAACTAACATACAAGAATGGGTTTTATCATAAGTGCAACTTACATTAATTATTAATAGCTATCGCTAATGTTTCCAATATAATTTTCTGCAGCAGTGGAAATGTTCGATATCTGTGCTGTCCAATATAGTAGCAACTAGCCATGTGTACTTCTTGAGGATTTGTCCTCAGTGTGCCTTAGCAAGATTGAGAAACTAAAATTTTAAATTGTACTGAGCTTTAATTACACTAAATGTAATAAACAATTTTATATCACTAAATTTAGCAACTTAAATAAGATGGAAGACTTCCTTTAAAGACCCAAACTATCAAAGATCACTCAAGAAGAAACAGAAATCCAGAATAGTCTTGTATCTATTAAAAAAATTGAATTTGCAGTCAAAATCCTTCCCACAAAGAAAACTCCAAGATCAGATGGATTTCCTGGTCTATTAAACATTTAAAAAAGAAACAGTATTAGTTGAACACAAATTTTTCCATAAATTTGAGAAAGGAGGGATACTCCAAACTCATTTTTAAGATCAGCATTACCTTAATACTAAAACCAGACAAATATAAGAAAACAAAATCACAGACCAATATTCCCCATGAGCATATATGCAAAAGTTCTTAACAAATTTTTACCAACTGAATCCACCAATATTTAAAATGAAAAATGCAGTATGATGCAATATCTTGGGACATATGCCAAGAATTTAAAGTTGGCTTAACATTAAAAAAATTAATCAATATAATTCATCATATTATCAAAAGAACCCAAATAAAAGGTACTATTATGTCAACAGATATAGAAAAGTGTTGGTCAATATTCAAAACCCATTCCTTCCAGATAAACTCTCAGCAAAATTAGAAAGAATCTTCTTCAACCTGATTAAGTACATCTCTGAAAAACCTACAGGTAATTTCATTCTTAACAGTGAAAGGTGAAATGCTTTCCGATAAAGTTCAGGAACAGGGAAAGATATCCGCTCTCTTTTTCTTTCTCTTCTGGAATTTGTACCTTTGACCACCTTCACCCATTTCCCTTCAACTCCTTTGTCCCTAACTCTGACAACCAGATATCTGTTCATTTCCATGAATTGGGTTTTTAAAGATTTCTACAGGTAGGTGAGGTCACACAGCATCTGTCTTTCTTTCTATGACTTATTTAACTTATCATAATGCCCTTAAGTTCCATCCATGTTGTCGCAAATGGCAGTGTTTTCTTCTTTTTGTGGCTTAATAATATTCCATTATCATTCCAATTGAATAACATTTCACATACACACATGTACACACACATATATATGTACTATATATATATATGATATACATGATATCATATATGGTATATATATGATATACATATATATGTACATATATATATATGATATCTATCTCACATTTCCTTTTTCCATTCACCTATCAATAGACACTTAGGTTGTTTCTGTGTCTTGGGTATTGTGAATAATGCTGCAGTGCATATGAGGGTGAAGATAGCTCTTTAAGATTGTGATTTAATTTCCTTCAGATATATATACAGATGTGAAATTAATGGATCATATGGGAGTTCTATTTTTAATTTTTTGAGGAAACTCCATAGTAATTTTTTTTATCAGATGTACCAATTTACATTCCCACCAACAGTGCCCAATTCTCTTTTCTCCTCATCTTTGGGGAGAAACCTGGTTATCTCTTGTTGGGTTTTTTTTTTTTTTTTATGACAGTCACAGGTATGAAGTTGTATCTCATTGTGGGTTTGATTTGCATTTTCCTGCTAATTGGTGACATTGAGTATCTTTTTTGAGTATCTTTTGATGTTGAGATACTCAACATCACCAATTAGCATCACCAATTACATACTGGCCATTTGTATGTCTTCTTTGGATGAAAATCTATTCAAGTCCTTTGCCTGTTTCTTGAATTGAGTAATAGGGGTGCGTTACTACTGAGCTGTAAAAATTCTTTATCTATTTTGGATATTGATCCCTTATCAGTTAGATGATTACCAAATATTTTCTCTCATTCTGTAGATTGCCTTTTCATTTTGTCAGCAGCTTCCTTTGCTGGGCAGAGCTTTTTTTAGTTTGTTATAGTCCCACTTGTTTATTTTTGTTTTCATTGCCTTTTCTTTTGTTGTCAAATTAAAAAAAAAAAATTGCCAAGACTGATATCAGGGAGCTTACAGACTATGTTTTCCCCCTCCTCCCACCAGGAGTTGTATGGTTTCAGGCCTTAGGTTCAAGTCTGTAATTAATTTTAAGTTGATTTCTGTGTATGGTGTTAAGTTAGGGGTCCAGTTTTATTCTTTAGCATGTAACTGTGTAGAGCTTTCCCAACACCTTCAATTGAAGAGAATATCATTTTCCCATTGTATGTTCTTGACTATTTTGTAGTAATTTAACTGACCATCTATACATGGGTTTACTTCTGGCTTCTGTATTCTATTTTGTTTACCTATGTGTCAGCTTTTATGCCAATGACAATAGTGTTTGATTACTATAGCTTTATAATATCGTTTGAAATCGGGAAGTGAAATGCCTCTACCTTTGTTCTTTCTCAAGATTGCTTTGGCTATCTGTGTCTTGTGTGGCTCCATACAAATTTTAGGATTGTTTTTTCTATTTCTGTGAAAAATGCCATTGGGAGTTTAGTAACAATTGCATTGACTTTGTAGATTGTTCTGAGTAATATGGACATTTAAACAATATTAATTTTTCCAGCTTTGTAGTAAAGCTTGAAATCAGGTAGCATGATGCCCCCTGTTTTATTTTTATTTTTTTCAACATTTCCTTAGCAATTCGGGGTCTCTTCTGAGTCCATACAAATTTTTGGATTATTTGCTCCAGCTCTTTGAAAAATACCGGTGGAATTTTGATAGGAATGGCATTAAAACTATAGATTGCTCTAGGCAGTATAGACATTTTAACACAGAATATATTTCCATTTTTTGTGTCTTCTTCAATTTCTTTTATCTATGTCTTATATTTTTAGAGTACAGCTCTTACCTCCTTCGGTGAATTTATTTTTAGGTATTTTATTCTTTCTAATGCCATTGTAAATGGGATTGTTTTCTTAATTTCTCTTTCTAATAGTTTGTTGTTAGCATATAAAAACAGCATTGATTTTTATATATTAATTTTATATTTTGCAACATTACTGAATTTGTTTATTAGTTCTTACAGGTGTTTTTTGTTTTGTTTCATTTTTGGCAGAGGCTTTAGGATTTTCTATGTGAAATATCATGTCATCTGTAAATAAAGATAATTTTACTTCTTCCTTTCTGATTTGGGTGACATTTCTTTTTCTTGACTAACTGCTCTGGGTAGGATTTCCATTGTTGTGTGGGGTGAGTGGGCATCCTTGTCTTGTTCCTAATCACAGAGGAAAAGCTTTCGGTGTTTCACTATAGAGTACAATCTTAGCGGGATTGTCGTATATGGCCTTTATTATGTTGAGGTACATTCACTCTAAACCCAGTTTATTGAGAATTTTTATCATGAATGAATATTGAATTTTGTCAAATGTTTTTTCTGCATCTATTGAGATGATTATATTATGTTTCATTTTGTTAATGTTTAACAATAATTATGCTGAGTTTAAAATAGTACATGCTCTTTGGCTTAATTTACATAAAATTCTTCAAAAATGTATTCATCTACGGAGATATAAAGCAGATGAGTGGTTGCCTAGGGATTGGCAGCAGGGCAGGGAAGAGTGCGAGGGAGAAATGACAAATGAGAAGAAAGAAACTTTGGAGAATAATGACTATGTTCTTGATTGCATGAATATTTTCTATAAGTACATATACATATTTATCAAAATGTATCAAGTTTCAAATTCTAAATATGTGCAGTTTATTGTATGTCATTGAAACCTGAAAAGGATGTTAGCATTTGAAATTTAAATAGTCACATGTGGCAAGTGAGTACAACATTGTATAGGAGACAACACAAATCTAGACCATTGAAGCAGTCAAGGATATTTAAAACGTTATGAAGTCAAGTGCCAGGATCAAATATGATATCTGCTCTAGATATGAGAATGGAAGGGGAAGTACATGGGTTACACGTGTCAGGACTCATTTCTATGCAACTCCTCCTAGGATTCCAGTCACTCTGTGTTCTCTGATCCAGTCAAGGCAAAATGTAGCCATTTCCAGGCCATCCAAAAGGATAGGTTAATGTCTTTTGTTGGGATAAAAACAGAAGTCTGGAGAGGCAGATAATGAAATAATTACATTCTTTTCCAACTCAGATACCTTTCATCACATTCCATAAGTAGTCATTTTGCAATAAATCCTTCTTGTCATAATTTTACTGAAAATTTTACTGAATTTCATCAAAATTTCAATTTCAATTTCGATATGTTAAAAGTTTTAAAGAAATGATCTTACCTACCTACAAATAGGCTAATATGTGTTTTTCTTTTTTCAAGATTTTATTCTTATCATCTGAAACATATAACTGCTCACTTCAAAAACAGTGTTATGGTTATAAGAATGAGAAACACTAATATAAAGTTATCTAGAAAAAGTTGTATCTTACTTTTCAGTGTTCATAAGAACTGAAGTGTTCATGCTGCAGGTAATACAAGAAGAAGGGACAACAATGGTGAAGTGTACTCTCTAGATCAGTGAAAGATAATATCGCTTTCTGAGAGTTAAAACTGTACTATAACTATATGGTTAGGAGCACTGGTATACAATGTCCATACAGGAAGGAAAATATAAGAATAACTTCCATGACAGCAAGACAAGAGTGTAACTTAACTTAAGGTATTAGGATAGCTAGAGAAACAGTGTCAAGTGTAAGGGCATTAAGCAGTGAAGAAAGCATAGAAAAATAAAAGTCAGGAAAGATATACTTTTGCCTGTGTCCCTCTACCATTCAACATGGGAGAGAGTGCCCCATCAAGATGACCCAAGTATCATCCCACTTCTTAGGCTTTCCTATCCCTGGGGGTGCATATCAGAGCATCAGAGTGCCAGAACTTGAAGAAAACAAAGTTCTTTTCCTATCCACCAACCATTGCTTGCTTGCTTTCCTGTTAAAAGAAACGGATTTTACTCAAGTATCAGGCAGTCATGTGTTTAGAGAAATTGAAGCCTGTTTCAAGCCCAGTGGTAAACCATAATAAATTAAAACTAATATTGCTAGGGAGGTTTGGAAAGTCCAAGCCAAGGAAAACATTGTCTCTGTGAGATATATCATCTTGAAGTGACACCTGGAGCTGTGGCAGTGACCTTGACATTATTAGGTTAGTTCACTCGAGAGGACCAGCCAAGAGGACTGAAGATGACCGCCCTGCATCTTTGATGATGTCATGCAACCACTGAGTTTTCCAACTCTGGAACCCCACTAACTTTAGACCAGGATTATCAATTACTCACTATGGACATTTTATTTATTTTTTTTAAAGATTTCATTTATTTATTTGACAAACAGAGATCACAAGCAGGCAGAGAGGCAGTCAGAGAGGGGAAGCAGACTCCCTGCTGAGCAGAGAACCTGATGTGGGGCTCGATCCCAGGACCCGGGGATCATGTCCTGAGCCAAAGGCAGAGGCTTAACCCACTGAGCCACACAGGCGCCCCACTATGGACATTTTAGACTGGATAATCTTTTGGTTTTGGGGGGCTGATCTGTGCTTTGTACTACTATAGGATGCTTAGTAACATCCCTGGCCTCTATTCACCTCTCCTTCAGTGGTAACAAGCAAAAGTGTCTCCAGACATTGCTAAGTGTTTCCTGACTGCCAAAATGGTTCCCAATACTGGTCCTGGTTGAGAACCATTGCTCTAGGTTTATTGATATAGGAGATAAGACATGTTTCCCATTGTTTTAAACATTTAGTTGGATATGCAGCCAGAAGCATCCTAATCCAGAACTTCATAGCATCAACCATACAATTTATTCATTTTAACCTCTATATTTCTGTTCTGGTGTCCTTGTTTGCTAAATTAAAAAAACAAAAACAAAAACAAAACAAAACAAAAACCCAGGGTGGTACAGTCTGTTAAGCATCTATCTGACTCTTGGTTTCAGCTCAGGTTGTGATCTCATGGTCATGAGATCGAGCCCCGAGTCGGTCTCCATGCTCAGCACAGAGTCTGTTTGGGATTCCCAGTCTCTCCCTCTGCCCCTCCCCCACTCGTACTCGGTCTCGCAAATAAATAAATCTCTAATATACAAAGGAAACCTTATCCTTCCTCCTTGGTTTTCCTTTGTTGATTTCTTTCCTTCTTGCTTCAGCCTCTCCTCCTCCCTCTTCTCTCATCTCTACATTTTATCCTGTATCCTCCCACCTGCTTCAGCTCTTCCTCCCTCTCTCTTTCCTTCTTGTCTCCATCCTACTTGCTTGCTCATTTCCTTCCTTCCTTTCTTTCTATGCAGAGAAATCATGAGTCCCAATAACATCACCCTAAGAGCTGGCTTTGCTCCTATTGAGAGCATCATGATTCATGCATTAAATCAAAGAAGTTGGAATGACAAGGCCACTTTTCAAGCGGTGGTTGAACAGAATGGCAACAAATGAATTACTACATCTGCTTGTCTTTCTCAGAGATAGTGTCAAACATGAATCATGTACACTGACTTTGAATCTCCAGGTGAGGTGTAACAAAATATGTTGCTCACAAACTGGCTTGAGTTGCTCCAGGCAAAGCCAGAATAGCTACAGCGTATGGAAGGAAGAAACCACACACATATGACATTGCCCTGGGATCACGTGTGAGAGACCCTAACTCTTCCCTACTCCACCAGTCATCATCTTTTCAGGACAACCATCACCTTTATTTTTACAAGTTTCTGGCAAAGAAGTTCTTAACAGGAAATGATGATGAAATTTAGCATTACTTTAAAATAAGTTAGCTTGAAGTGAGTTTAAGACATGCACTAAAATGGCTGTGTTACAAATTAGAGAATATTCTTTTTCCCCAGAAGTCTTCTATGGCAGATATAATGTAGATATAATTACAGATTGTCAGGATCAAACCTTGCTTCAATTTAACATAATTAAAAGTAGTTCTACCAAATTCAATGTTCTTTCTTTGGTAGCAAGAATTACTTAATGTCTTATTCCTGTAGTTACAAAACTACACGTCTAATGGAGCATTTCTGTTTTCGAATTGAAGTGCCATGTTTGTCAAAGATGCATCTAAATCCAACGCAAAGGCTTTCATTAGCTATGTTATGACAATTAAATAACAGCTTTACAATTCAGGAGGCAAGCAAATACTACATCTTGAACAGGAATTTCTCAATAATTGAAATCTTAAAAGACATATATAGCTTTTCAGATACCGTGTATGCCTACACCACCTGGCAGATTCGATCATCCAAAGAATTCTGAGTTCCACTCTGCAACAGCTCTAGTAAATGAACCAGGGTTGCAAAACTTTGTTGCAAAGAACTTCATAACATTTTTTGAAAACCCTTATATAATTCCTCCCTCTCGTCTTTCTTTCTGTTTTCTTTCCTACCTTCTTTCCAATATACTTACTAAATGCTACTCTGGAACAAGTTCTGTGTTAGGTTCATGAAATCGTGAATACGATACCGTTCCCAAGCTCAAGTAGCTTACAGTCTACATGGAGGTACAGTAAAGTTAAAAGGCAATACAGGAGGAAAGTACCAAGCCAGAGGTAAGCTCAGGTATTGGCAAAAATTAGCAGAGTTGTATGCACTGTTCTTAGGACTTAGGAACCCACAAGAGAATTCTTACTTTATAGTAAGTCAAAAATCTTCCTCGCTGTGATTTCAATTCACTAAGTCTAGTTCTGTGCCCTAAAAACATGTAAAACAATAGCAATTTTTTGTTGTGTTCAATAATCTTGTCAAAGACTAGTTTTTCTTCTTTTCTTGGGAGTAACTAAAGGGCAAACTCAATCTATGATTATTCCCAAAGTAAGTCTTTGAAATTTTCCTATGATGGGAAACCTAAAGGAAAGGTTGTTTGGTATTTTCCACTGTTGTTAATTTTAGTTGAGAAGACAGAGCACTACAGGTCAGGTCATGGTCCTTCAGGATTTCACTTTCCCAGAATATGTTCTGCAAACAATGATATTGATGAGTCACCTTCATCATTGACACAAAAGGCAGTGCTCAGATTAGCATTCCAGACTGCACTTGAATTTCAGATGGTTAAAACAAAACAAAATCCAAGTTCTTAGAGGACCAAGGTTATCAAAGTTGAACTTTCTAGATAGTGTATAATACAGACTAGTTTACCATCATTTCCCTTCCTCTGGCAAAAGTTTTTAAAAGCATAAGAATTTAGGATGTGGTATATAAATTGTTAAGAAATGTGAATTAAATGAATAATCCTTGGTTTATGAATTAGGAACCTTGGATTCTGCTCACAAGGTGGCCACTAATTAGCTGTGTGACCTTGGAAAAGTCATTTAATTATTTCAAATCTGATTTCATCAACTATGATAAGATGAACCTAGTATTCCTTAACATCTTCCTATGATTTTGAACTTTCTATGATTTTGAAAGCACATTACTGAAGAAGTAGTTGAAAAGCCCAAGAATGATTTGAAAAACTGGGGGTCTCTTCCCCACCCTCCACAGGCTGCTCTGCCACAATTAGTAAATCAGAAGAATCCTGAATTCCCCTCACATAAGTTTTGTCTGTTAAATTTATAAGCCAAAAGGTGAGGGTGAAAATCATTGTCTTCCAAGCACAATATAAAATGCAAGATTCTCGAAACATATTTGCTCATTCAATCTTGTAATCACTCATTTTGTATGTCTTTGTCCCACCTTTATCGCACCAGTATGACTGTATTGAATTAGAGAGAAAGGGACTGTGATCATTTTTTTAAAAATTACATAGGTTAGTAGAGAAGTTGAGTTGAGATTCACCTACCTCCTGCTTTCTTTTCTGCTGACTCAATGATCCTAAATAGACTTCAACTCACCCAGGAAAGTGTTCACTGACCTCTTTCTAATTTATCCATAAGCAATACTTTGTTGTTATTGTTGTAAACACTATTATGATGACTGCTTTCTCCTCCAATTCAGGAGTTATAAAATCTTGCTGTGGATACCTGTTCTGACTAATGACCTAAGAAAAATGAGTAATAATTCTTCAAGTGAGGAGTTTAAGGGAAGCTGACATGAATAGACCAATGTAGAGAATTAAATGAGATGGGCTCTCTTCTCTTCTGGAATGAAAATATTGTGACCTCATAGGAAGGGTGGTTTAGGGGCCACTGGGAAAGATGTGCCTCTAATTAAATTTGCAATAGTGTAGAAAACTGCCCTGGAGTTTCTTGGTTATAGCAATGAGGACCTGTTACCCTGGGACCATGAGCTCTAGCATCCTGGAGTTATTCTGAAGACTGACAGCCACGATTTTGGTTGGGAGGATATCGAAAAATTGCATGATCTTACAATATTCCCCATGCTTAAGAAGTTAAGCAGTATCTTCTTGGAGGCTAACCTTAGACTGAAATCATTATTAAAAAGTTTATAGTTGGGGTTGGGGTACCTGGGTGGCTCATTTAAGTGTCAGACTTTTGGTTTTAGCTCATGTCATGATCTTGGGGTCTTGAGATTGAGCCCTGAGTAAGGCTCTGAGCTCAGCACAGTCTGTTTGAGATTCTTTCCCCCTCCCTCCCTTGCTACTCCTCCCCTTGTCCAACCACTCACGCACACGCACACGCGCGTGCTCTCTCTCTCTCACTCAAATAAATAAATACAATCTTAAAAAAAAAAAAAAACAACAGATTTTATAGTTTCTAAAAGTACAACAAATTTTCACGTGTCTCCCAGCTAACACGATTCTCTTTTCAATATAAGGGCATAGCCCCAGAGGTGGTTAGGAAGGAGGCATAACAACAAGGGATGATGAAGAAAAACTAGTCACTCTAACTTTATCCTTGTCCTGAGATACTTTATCTCTTCCTTTTAAATTCTGACTAAGCTGTGCTGAACATGAAAACCCCTGAATTCTACATTTTGTTTCCCAAATTAAGGGAAAGAGAGATTAAGTGTGAAAGCACATTTAATAGGTGTGATCTAACTTCATTAGCCATGAAGGAAAGGAACAAAGAAAAGCCACTATCCAACCATGTTGCCATTTAATGCTGTTCTGCATAAAGATAACAAGATCTAAGGTTCTCTCAATTTGCTAATAATTCTATCATTAGACTTAAATATGCTTGATTATTACTCGTTATTCTATTTCAAAATAGTAGCAGCCCATTTTTTAGAGAACCAGTTATGAAAATAGAGGTTGATGATATGGAAGGGGTATTCATTAGGCTTTCATTTAGCAATAATAGTGTCCACAATGGTTCTGTTCTCTCTTTTTTTCCTGGATTGTTGGCTTCCATCTTCTTCTGAAACAATAATATAACCAAAAGAGTAAAAGCCAAACAAGGCCAAACCAGCTCTTGCAGTGAGGTAAACAACTGGGAAAAGATTTCATCTTCTCCACAGAGAAGCAGCCTCATTTTTAGACACTGGTTTTCTAGAAAACCAAATCTCACTTTCATCCTATATTTTCAAAATAAAGGAAAAAATGACAAAGGATTTAACTTATTTTTGACAAATGCTGATGAGAAATAACTAAATCAATGTTAAGAAAAAACAAAAAAGCACCTTTCTTTCCTGACCTATAACAGAGCGTCTCAAACCAGTATCCCAAAACATTCTGCCACACTACATGTGGGCTGAAGATCTGCCCAGCTACTGATCCCTACAGCCCTCTCCAAGGCCAGACATGGCCTGAGAAAGCCAGAACTGTTCATTTTTTACACAACCATACCTGTTAATTTTCCCCAGTCTGCCTACAAGTATTACCATTTTTTACCTGTGCCATTACAAGATAAAACCTAAAATGGCTTGCCTATAGGAATTCTATTTAAACTTTCTCATAGGAAAGACCCTACTAATCTAGCCATCTCTATGTGTGAGTGTGTGTAAGTGTGTCTACTAGCTTTCAGATTTAGCCTAAATATTCTAAACATGACTAATATTCCTTGAGGGCGGTAAATCAATATAACAAAATTGTGCCACTCCATGGTGCCTAGTGCATTGCTCCAGTCATAGTGAGATCCCAGCAATCAAATGCTGGTTGATAGAAGTTCATTTTGTGTCCACATGAATATGGCAGGACCATTACCCACTCGGTGAACTGAGCCAGCCCTCAGACAGATCCAGACAAGGGAATGATGCTTATTTTCATTATTTAAGCCACATTCCAACTGCTAACCAAAGTTCTAGAAAAAATGTGCAGCCCATGTTTCCATTTATATACATGATTGGCATAAAAATATCTTAACAGACAAGTAAAAACAAGGCTTGGTATATAAGATATAACTCAAATTGGTGACCAGACAACTAGAAGCTGGTTGTTGGTCCTCAAAATTGTATTAACATTTTTTCTGTGCATAAATTTTTTTTTAAAAATCTATTCTTTTAGTTTTAAGTCACACAGTCTGTGGGTTCCCCCTGCTGGCTCTTTAACTGTTAGAATCAGAAGCTATGAAAACAAAAACAAAACAAAACAAAACAAAAAAACACAAAAAAACACTGATGATACCTGTCCACTGAAAACCAACTCCACCAGAGAAAGGAAAGTCATCAGAATGGTTCCTGACACTGGAAGATTCTAGTTCAAAATGGCTAAGAGATGTGAAAATAGAACTGTTTATTTAAGTCGAGAACCAATGAGATGCAACGCATTTTATTTGACATGTTCATCTGCTTAGTGTTTCTGTAAGTTGGGCCAATATTTAAAATCTAGATTTATAGTTTCCCTTGAAAGCCTGCCAAGAGTGAGCCAATATTGTCCATGGCTATGGGAAATAGTGTTGGAGGCTCTTTGATGGAGCGTGCCCAAGAGGGTTTGCTAAAGGTACCCGTGTTTCCCATGACCTGATCCACACTGACCTAATATTAGTGTTCCCTCACCATCAGTAGCATGAGTAGTTATTTTGTTTTGTTTTGTTTTTTTAAGATTTTATTTACTTATTTGACAGAGAGAGATCAAAAGTAGGCAGAGAGGCAGGCTGAGCAGAGAGCCCACCCAATGTGGGGCTCGATCCCAAGACCCGGAGATCATGACCTGAGCTGAAGGCAGAAGCTTTAACCCACTGAGCCACCCAGGTGCCCCAGTAGTTAGTTTTAGTATCCTTGATCCTTTTCAGTCGTTACTGTTCTGTGTCCAAATTTCACCAGGTGATTGAGTCTTGCAATTCTCCTTTGACACATAATTTGAGAACCACTCTCTCGAAAAACTACCACTGATTCCTCCACATCCTACCACCCCAACCTCTTTCCAATAAACGCTTTTGTGATTTTTGACATAAAGAGGGCTAACAGGCCTGGGGAAAGAATGCTATGAAAACCATAATTTGGGCTTACCTACTTATAATGAGACAGCTCTTATCGCTTCGGGTTTAAATAAGAGAACAGGGCATGTACTAGAGAGTTCTCTGAATGGAGAAAAACTATCAAAAGAAGACAGTTTCAAATTACTGTTTCACGTCTGAATCCATTTCTATAGCTGCAGCATGGGAGAAGAGAGAGAGTGGGATCCAGAAAACTTTATCAGTCAAATAGCAGAGGGAAAAAAACCACTGTGACTTAGAAAGGGATAAAAGAAATATTTGAGGTATTTCAAGAAAAGACTATATAATCTTATCAAGACCTGCCAAAGACAGGCTGGAGGTCAGGAAACCCAAACCTTCTTTTACACTGCATTTGGATGAAAAGCAAAGCCTTATTTGGTCCGTTATAATTATGTGCCCCCGAGACAGCTGAACCTGCCATCTGGACTCACTGCTCCTTGACATAGATATTCCAGGCGACGACGGGTCACCAAAGTGGTTGTTAAGTTTGCTCTGCTTATATATTTGGCATGAAATGAGCTCTTGGGTATATATATTTTTCCTCCCCGCTGGAACAGTTAAATAACAGTGTTCTGAGAACCTTCTGTTGTGAGGCTCTCCCACCCAAGTTCAGTGATTTTCCTTCATCCACCTCTCACTCCAAATACGTCTTTTCCCTCATCTCAGTAGTTTGTTTGTTTGTTTATTAAGAGAAGACAAAATGGAGCAGTATGAAGGTACCTGTCTGGGGTAAGGATTTCTGGGTCCAAATCCCATCTCTGCCACTGACCAGCTTCTGGGCTGGTTTCTTCCAATGGCAAAACACAAAATCTAGAATCCAGGAAAATGTTTTTTTCTTTTTTCCCCTTTGGTGACTACTACATAATTAGATATCCGTGCACATAGGCTTACTTAGCTTAATATTTTTAACTGAACACAGAGGAAAGCCAAAGAGTCCACAGTGTGTGAGAGAAAATTATGCATGACTCAAACACAAGGAAAGTGAATAAGAAGGTTTTATTCGTTTTATTTTCCTTTTGGCAGGCATCTTTCATAAGGATCCCTGTTGTTTTGTGATGAATGTTAATAAAATGAAACCTGAACAGCTCAAAGTATATAATGAATTACTATCCGCATCCAGTAAAATGATTCACTGATCCAAGTCAGTTAACCTGATAGCCGGCCAGTCAATGTCATGGAGAAACAGATGGGTATGTCTCAAAAGATGTCTCCAAAGGCAAAGGAAACAAAAGCGAAGATGAACTTTTGGAACTTCATCAAAATGAAAAGCTTCTGCACAGCAAAGGAAACAGTCAACAAAACAAAGAGGCAACCCACGGAATGGGAGAAGATATTTGCAAATGACAGTACAGACAAAAGGTTGATAACCAGGATCTATAATGAACTCCTCAAACTCAACACACACAAAACAGACAATCATATCAAAAAATGGGCAGAAGATATGGACAGACACTTCTCCAATGAAGACATACAAATGGCTTTCAGACAAATGAAAAAATGTTCATCATCACTAGCCATCAGGGAGATTCAAATTAAAACCACATTGAGATGCCACCTTACACCAGTTAGAATGGCCAAAATTAGCAAGACAGGAAACAACATGTGTTGGAGGAGATGTGGAGAAAGGGGAACCCTCTTACACTGTTGGTGGGAATGCAAGTTGGTGCAGCCTCTTTGGAGAACAGAAATTTTTAATTTCCTCAAGAAATTAAAAATAGAGCTTCCCTATGACCCTGCCATTGCACTCCTGGGTATTTACCTCAGAGATACAGATGTAGTGAAAAGAAGGGCTATCTGTACCCCAATGTTCATAGCAGCAATGGCCACGGTCGCCAAACTGTAGAAAGAAACATGATGCCCTTCAACGGATGAATGGATAAGGAAGATGTGGTCCATATACACTAGGGAGTATTATGCCTCCATCAGAAAGGATGAATACCCAACTTTTGTAGCAACATGGACGGGACTGGAAGAGATTATGCTGAGTGAAATCAGTCAAGTAGAGAGAGTTGATTATCATATGGTTTCACTTATTTGTGGAGCATAACAAATAGCATGGAGGACATGGGGAGATGGAGAGGAGAAGGGAGTTGGGGGAAATTGGAAGGGGAGGTGAACCATGAGAGACTATGGACTCTGAAAAACAATCTGAGGGGTTTGAAGGGGCAGGGGGTGGGAGGTTGGGGTACCAGGTGGTGGGTATTAGAGAGCGCACGGATTGCATGGAGCACTGGGTGTGGTGCAAAAATAATGAATGCTGTTATGCTGAAAATAAATAAAAAATAAATTTAAAAAAAAGAGAGATCATGAGTATAATTATGTTTTAAAACAAAAATTCGCCTTATCTCCAGAGCCAAGTAGGCCATATCTGTCTTATAGGGTGAATGGAGGATACCAGGTATTGGATGATCCGTATCTTTTTGTAGTCTAATATTCCCTTCCCAGTCTTTCTTCCTAAAGCAGTATTTTTCTTTCTTTTTTTAAAAAAATTATCACATAATGTATTATTTGTTTCAGGGGTACAGGTCTGTGATTCATCAGTCTTACACAACTCGCAGCGCTCACCATAGCACATACCCTCCCAAGTGTCCATAACCCAGTGACCCCATCCCTCCCACCCTCTCCCCTCCAGCAACCCTCAGTTTGTCTCCTGAGATTAAGAGTCTCTTAGGCTTGTCTCCCTCTCTGGTTTTCAAAGTCCATTCTATAGGATCTCACACAAAAAGCAAAGGGTTGGGGGAGAATGGGGTAGATTCTGAGGTTCTGTATTATTTAGGATATAAGGAATTGAATAAAACATATTTTTAAGGGAATTCTCAGAATCTTTAACATACCTCTATGCCATGTTATCTGTGAGTTTGGTGATTAGCTACAGTTTGTTTTCCATGAGATTTAGTACAGCCCAGCCAGGGTCATTCAGAGATGTAATAGGTCTTATTTATTTGTTTGTTTGTTTGTTAGAGAAACCACAAGGGGGCGGGAAGTAGAGAAGCAGAGGGAGAGGGAGAGAATCCAAATCCCAAGCAGGCTCCACACCCAGTGTGAGCCTGACATGGGGCTCAGTCTCAGACCCTGAGATCATGACCTGAGCCAAAATCAAGAGTCAGATGCTTAACTGACTGAATTACACAACCATTGCCCGCCCCCCTCCCCCAAAAAAAGAAATGTGTTAGGGCGTTTTGATTGTCACGGTGGTTGAGGACCTCTACTCACACTTAAAAAGCCAGGCATCAAAGACACCGCATTCCTACAGCACTTGGCACAGTCCCACAGAACAAAGAATTGTTGGGCTCAAGATGCCAGCAGCCTCTCATTGACATAGACGGCGAATGCAACACTCCTCAAATGAATTTGGCCACAGAACCTTTAATTTGGAGAATAGCTTGCGACCTAGTATTCCCTGGGATCCATTTTGGGAAAGTTAGCCCAAGGTATATACTTAAAGACTTAGGTTATAACACTAACCAGCCTTCCCCAATCCCCCCCCCCACACCCATGAATTTCCCTATTTAACTGGGACTTGGTGAAGACTAAAATGATCACAATCCCTGTAATCAAGGTGAAATGGAAGCAGGAAAATGGAGATAGAGATCTGTAAGTAGAAATTCTGCCTTGAATCCACTGAGTCAGAAAGCCAACCTTGTCTCTTTAGAGCATTTATGGCTTGTTCCTCTTTCCTCAATTATTAGGATGACTTAGTAATCAAAGCCTTTCCACCGAGTAGTACAACTTGCTGAAGCAGAAGAGAACCGTCATCTAACCACTGGGTATGGGGTCAGGACTTTGACCAAGAAAAAAAAGATACAGAATTAGAAATGTTTCGTTGTTGGTTATTTTTGAAAAACATCGGAGTCTTACAGGTGCTTACACTGGGGCCTCTCGCCTGCCTCTGCATCAAGGAGTCTGTCCCTAAGGGCTGGCAAGGATACGGAGAAAAAGAAACATTAGGGCACTGTTGGTGGGAATGCAAATCGGTGCAGCCATTAGGGAAAATAATGTGGAGGTTCCTCAAAAATTAAAAGTAGAATTACCATATGATCCAGTAATTCCACTACTGGGTATTTATCCAAAGAAAATAAGAACACCAATTCAAAAAGATACATGTGCCCATGTTTATTGCAGCATTATTTACAGTAGCTGAGATATGGAAGCAGCCCAAGTATCCATCGAGAGATGAATAAGTAAAAAAGAGGTGGTATATATATGGTGTGTTTGTGTGTGTGTGTGTATAATATAGCAGTATTATATATATTACATATACATATATTATATATTATATATATCAGTATTATAAATATATAAAACACACACATATATATAATACATATATATTCATTCAATATATATATATTTTCAGCTATAAAAATGAATTAATTCTGGGGTGCCTGGGTTGCTCAGTCTTTGAGGGTCTGCCTTCAGCTCAGATCATGATCCCAGGGTCCTGGGTTTGAGCCCCACATCGGGGTCCCTGCTCGGCAAGAAGCCTGCTTCTCCCTTTTACACTCCCCCTGCTTGTGTTCCATCTCTCGATGTGTCTTTCTCTGTCAAATAATAAATAAAACCTTAAAAAAAATGAATTAGTTCTTGCCACTTGTAATAGGACGGATGGAGCTAGAGGGTATAATTATAAGTGAAATAAGTTAGTCAGAGAAAGACAAATACCGTATAATTTTCATTAATACAGGGAATTTAAGAAACAAATGAACAAAGAAGAAAAGAGGGAAACAAACAAAAAAAGACTTAAATAGAACAAACTGGTGGCTGCTAGAGAGAAGGGGGATGTGTGACACTGATGGAGTAGATTCAGAATACACTGATCTTGATGAGCACTGAGGAATGGATAGCATTGCTGAATCATTGGATGGTACACTGGAAGCTAATGTAACACTGTGTATTGATTGTATCTCAATAAAAAACAAAACAAAAAAAAAGAAGTCTGGGTGTGCCCCACTGCCTCAGTCAGTAGAGTGCGGGACTCTTGATCTTGGTGTTGCGAGTTCCAGTCCCACGTTGGGTATAATGAAGGCTTAAAGATAAAATTTTTCAAAAAGATAAAAAAAAAAAAAAAAAAGACTGTTCCTTTCCACTTTCACACAAGCCTTTTCCCACTTCACTGTTGCTTGGATACAGTTCATCGTTGATTTCACTTCCAAATGTTGAAAGGACTTTCAGGAGAGTAGAGGAGTGATAAACAAGGGGCAGGATGCTCATTTTCTTTAGACTCTCCCAAAATAATAGTCACTAACTACTGTAGCCATTAACAAAATACTTAGCTGGGTCATCTTGGGCAAATCATTAGTACCTTTGGAGTCTCAGTTTCCCTGTCTTTAAAATAAGAATGACTAAAAATACTTACTTTACAGGGCGACACAAATGGAATGAGATCATATAGGGAAGTCCTTGGCCCTGGCATACAGTTAAGTGCTTGATGTTGGTAAAGTGGCTAGGTTATTGTTTATAATAGTGAAGCAGATTTTCTGCCTCTTCTATTAGGTCACCCACAACGCCCAAGAAGACCCCTGCTGCTTCCAGATGTGGCTGAGAGGATAGCTCAGGCAGTCCTGGTGTAAACAGACAGCAGGCAGAGGCTGTAGCGCTCCAACCTGGGGTCTCACTCACCTCCCCAGGCTTCCTTTTTTTTTTTTTTTTTAATTTTTAAAAAAGATTTTATTTAATTCTCTCTGCTTGACTCATCATATGGTTTCACTTACTTGTGGAGCATAAGAGTTAACACAGAAGACACTGGGAGATGGAGATGAGATAAGTGAGTGGAGGGGAAATCAGAGGGAGATAAACTGTAAGAGACTGTGGAGTCTGAGAAACAAACAGGGTTTTGGAGGGGAGGGAGGTGGCAGTTGGGCGAGCCTGGTGGTGGGTATTAGGGAAGGCATGTATTACAAGGAGCTCTGAGTGTGGTGCACAAACAATATATTTTGGAACACTGAAAAAAGATTAAATTAAAAAATATATATATATATATATACACCTAGTACAATGCCAAATAGCTAAAACTTTCTTGAGAAATATAAGCTAATTATGAATATATTGCAAAAATTCAAAATTTATTTGATATTTTGAGCAAATGTTCATGGCCATAATAAATGAATCATCTAGTTTCAAGAGAGAAAAAAGATTTTACTTATCTATTTGAGAGTGAGAGAGCATAGCAGGGGTGAGGGGAAGGGAGAAGCAGACTCCCTGCTGATCAGGGAGCCCAACACCGGGCCAGATCCCGGGACCCAGAGATCATGACCTTAGCTGAAGGCAGATGCTTAACCCACTGAGCCACGCAGGCACAGCCCCCCCACCACAACCCCCTCCCCAACCCCAGGCCAGGCTTCCTTTTCCATCATTTAAAGCTCAGCTAAGAAAGCAGCAGAGGCCACCAAATTAACAATTTCTTCAATATTCAGTTTCTACTCCCTTTTCAGTAAGTCTTGATCCCCAGGGTAATTTCTAAATACCTTTTACTAGCTTATTTTAATCTTGATTAGTTGGCTCCCTTGGCCGCTCGTGGTTAAAATTCAAATAGCATGGCAATACGGGGAGTAAAGGGACGCAGGATGGTCAGAACTGACCGCAGCTGTGTCTAACAGCCTCCCAGCTACGTTTTCACTAAGGGGAATTCTAGGCCTAGAAGGGAGCAGTCACTTGTCCGGGCCTCACAGAGGGTCTGCTGCAGAACTGGAACTGGAATCGGGTTCTCTTGGTTGCTTCAGACCACAGAGAATCCCGTTTTAGCTCAGGGATTCTTACAGCAATAAGCCAAAAAGAGCAGAAAAATTCAGTTGTAAGAATCTTAATAAAAGATTGATGCAGTTAGTGTAAACTCAGAACGTAGGTATCTCGTGGCCGGGATCCTTCCTAAGTGTACTGGACTAAACAGTACTACTTTAACAGAACAAAACTTAGTCCCACCAATACGGGTCATCAGAAGGAACTTCCGTTAGTGAAGCTTGCCTCGGGACCCCTTGGGGTGGCGGTCTCCTAACCAGAGGCCTGCAACCATTCCTGCCTGGAGGCCCCAGCTCTCACAACACCTCCCGTGAACACTTGGCCTTAAACGCTATCCCGGATGGGATGGAACGCAATGGAGACACGGGAAGGGGGGAGTTTTTAGTCTTTACCTAACTAGTTAAGGGAAGAGAAAGAACAGTAAATCTGTCTTCCCAGAAAGCATCATGGAGCCCTGCTCTTCAGAGGTGGTATAGCCTTTCCAGGGCACTTCCGGGAGTCAGGGACTGGATCCCCACAGCGGCCTCTCTTTCCCCTCAGCCCTGGACTGAGAGAAACCCATCTCTGTCTTCCATCGCTCCCATTGTCTCAGCTTCTTTCACCAAACCCTAGCATTCCTGGGGTGTCTGAGTGGCTCAGTCAGTTTGGGCATCTGATTCTTGATTTCAGCTCAGGTCATGACCTCAGGGTTGTGAGATCAAGTCCCACTGAGGGCTCCACACTTGGTGTGAAGTTTCTTGAGATTCTCTCTCTCCCTGTCCTTGTGCCCCTCCTCCTGCTCTGGGGTACTCAGTCCCTCTCTTTCAAATAAATAAGTAAATAAATAAAATTTTAAGCCCCCCCCTTTTTTTTTGCATTTTTCTCAATTGACCTTGGTGGCTCATTAAATTCAGGTCCTAAATTATTCTCTTTTCTCTGAGGAAAAAGAGTACTTAATTTTCAAACCATCTGGGCAGTGAGGAGAAACATTTACATTCAGGGCGCCTAGGTGGCTCAATGGGTTAAGCCGCTGCCTTCAGCTCAGGTCACGATCTCAGGATCCTGGGATTGAGTCCTGCATCGGGCTCTCTGCACAGCAGGGAGCCTGCTTCCCTCTCTCTCTGCCTGCCTCTCCGTCTACTTGTGATCTCTCTCTGTCAAATAAATAAATAAAATCTTTAAAAAAAAAAAGAAACATTTACTTTCAATTTTTTCAGAGAGCAAAGAAATGCAAGAAAAGCAAACCAATTCGTTTTCATGTTAAGATCATCTGAATATTTACATCCTATCCTGATTGTAAACCTGAGGAAGGTAGAGAGGCCACAAAACTCTAATCCAAATTCTCCACTACCAAACTAGCTCTCTGTTCTCAGTTTCTGTATCTTTGATGGAGTGAAAACTCATCTTGTGTAATCCTTAGTTTCTTCCTTGGGGGATTGCTTCTTAGGCTTACCGAGTCCAGCTTCTGGGAGTTTATATAAGGAAAAAAAAAAATTGGGGGAAATAAAACATGGATAACTAGTGTCTAGGACAGGACAATAACCAGAGCATCTCTTCCAAAATGGGGATAATGATAAGATCTACTGCATAGCATCACTATGAGGGCTAAAAGGAGATACATGGTATGAAATATTTAGCACAGCCCTTGGCACATAAAATTGTCCAATAAATGCCTACTCTTTTTTTATAAGAAAAGTTTATTTTTACAAGAGTTTATTTTTATTATTTTATAATAAATAAAAAATAAAAATAAAAATATTTTATTATATATAAAATAGATAAATTTTATAAACAAATAAATAAAAGTGAATTAAATAAATAATAAAAATTAAAAAAAATAAAAATGAAAAAGTTTTATTTTTATAAGAGTTTATTATAAAAGTTTATTTTTATAAGAAAATTTTCCCCAGAAGTGAACCATTATGTTTCCTCCCTGCGGTGAAGAATCTAACCTCCATAGTACATTCCTTCCCTGGTGATACTTTGCACTTGGCATTATCAGAAGAGAAATGTATCAGTTAAGCCCTGTGCCTTAGTTTCACCAGCTATGCATTTAAAATGAAATTAACATGCGGCTCTCTTCCATTCACTTAATAAGGACCTATTTTTAACCAAGTATTACTCTAGACCCAGGGGTAGAACAAAAGGAAAACATAAGCAAAATTCTTGAGATCAAGAAGCACAATGCCACTAGAAAGTGAATAATGCTTAGGTTTTGGGGGGCTTTTTTTTTTTTTTTGGAGGGGGTCGCACACATTGACTTTTCCCTTTTCTTACATGTCATTTATATTTATATTCAGCAAAACTCCACAAAAAGTATTACTTATAAACCTTGCCTCCCTAATGACTCTTGCCAAGAGTGTGGTTTCCTGTCTTTTGACTGATTCATGAGGATAATTGCCAAATGCTGATTCATATTGTTCCTGTTTCTCTAGTGATCATATCCAAATGGAATTAGCCCGAGCTATAAGGTTCCTGCCCCATTAGACATTTCCAAAAAATCTGTTTTTACTAAAACCTGGAATTAGACAACCATCCCCAAAATATATTGCTATAGTAAGAAGACCACACAAATAAAACTTCTTCAATTTTATTGAGCACTTAGATACTCTTCAGGAGATAAGTAAGTATCAACACTAAATGAAGCACTGTGTAAAGCCCTCTGTAAAATTTAGCAATTTTATTCAATGCTCATTGTCAGTGTAAATGAGAGTAATTATGATGAAACATATCTCCAAACACTTATCCATAGTCATAGTGCTATGGCAGGAAGCTGCAAAAGAAAAAAAAAAAATTAAATTCAATGAGTTGTTTCCAGAAATAAAATCCTTACCATACAATTACATATTTTGAGGAAGAAACAAGGGAGGTCATCAGAGAACCCAACTGGGGCCTACAGAGAGCATTTGACTGAGTTCTGATTTTGAAAATAAATGTAGAAAAAAGGAGAGGAAACTAATAAAAAATTTAAACTTTAATTTTAAAAAAATAAAGAAAAATCACACTGGACCAGATGAACAGACAGAAGTTGATTTTATTCCAATACCATTACCAGCAACAGAAAACTTATAACTGAATGCTGTGTGTAGACCTCAATGGCGTTCTCTGAACACAGGGCTAATCTGGATAGCTACCTCCTATTCTCATAGGAGCTGGAGAGGAAAGCTGAAGTGTTTTTAGGAGATCCATGGGGGGAGTAGGCCATCTGAGTTTGCTCGTGGGCCTTACCCAAAGAAAAGTAAACTTTCTCATACCTTCGTGATGGGAGGTAGTTTTATAATTCAGAGCAAGGTGAAGTTAAACTCCTACCCTCTCAAAGAACTGGGACATGGGGACCCTATCTTCCTTGATAACCACATTTCAAAGAGATGATTCTCAAGTCCTGGAGAAAGACATTCTTGGGTTGTGAGACTAGCAATAGGCTTTTTATTTTTATTTTTTTAATATTTTATTTATTTGACAGAGAGAGAGATCACAAGTAGATAGAGAGGCAGGCAGAGAGAGAGGAGGAATCAGACTCCCTGCTGAGCAGAGAGCCCGAAGCAGGGCTCAATCCTAGGACTCTTCGATCATGACCTGAGCAGAAGGCAGAAGCCCAACCGACTGAGGTTGGCACCCACTGGGTGCCATCCAGGCACCCAGCAATAGGCTTTTTTTTTTTTTTTTTAAGATTTATTTATTTATCAGAGAGAGAGTGGGGGAGAGAGCGAGCACAGGCAGACAGAATGGCAGGCAGAGGCAGAGGGAGAAGCAGGCTCCCCGCTGAGCAAGGAGCCTGATGTGGGACTCAATCCCAGGATGCTGGGATCATGACCTGAGCCGAAGGCAACTGCTTAACCTACTGAGCCACCCAGGCGTCCCAGCAATAGGCTTTTGATATTTATATCTCAAGGGAGAAAGGAAAGGATTTGGGATTACAAGTTTTCTAAAGCAAGTACTCCAAGGAAAGGGAACCAGGAAGAAGCCTGTCCAAAGTTTAGTCAAGTTGAGGGGAATAGTAAGGCCCTCTTGATCAAGGGGGCCTTTTGCACTTATGTAAGCTCATGTCACTGTGAGAATAGTGTCACAAAGGTTAAATCCCTGAGAGAAACAACCTATGTCCTCTACAGTTAAGACAGCTAACATATTGGAAAAGCTTTTGACAAGTTGTACTATGAAGAAGGTAAGGTCCTGCATTAGATTTGAAAAATAAACCCATATTCCGGAAGGTAGACATTTTACCTAGCATCATTTCAGGTAAATAAAACGTGGTGTTTTCAACGGACTGGGATTCCCTGTAAGCCAAGAGTTTTACTTGGCTTCCTAATATAATTAAACCCACACTAAGTAAATGAAGGCATAACGGGAAACCTATTCCAAACTACAGTTGAATTACGTGGCCACAGGTGAAGTGGCAGCAGATCCAAGGAGAGGCAGGAGAGCTGCAGTTCCTGCAAATGGCATGAGCGCGAGTAAACCCTGTGGTTGACGTTCCAAACTCCTCCATTTGTCCCACAGACTAACTGGTAGCCTTCATTCAAGAAATGATTACTGAGGGGGTAATATTTCCGACACTCTTCTTGGTTTTCTGACTTACGTTTGCACTGGGCTCACATTTACTGGGTGGACACAAACAATAAAACAAGTACATAAATAAATGTCAAATGGTTCTAAGTGCTAAAAACGAACACCATGTAGGATAAGGAGGAAGGACAGAGGTAGAAATGATGGGGAGGGGGCAGAAACCACTGGGCTTGCTCTCCGTAGAAACAAATTCCTCCAGACTGGATTTTCATACTGCCCTTATCAGAAGGAACTAGTTCCATATTCTGTTTGTCTTTCTGATCAAAGATCATAGGAAGTGTAGTAAGCATACAGATAATTGGTAAGATAATTCAAAAGTGACCCATAGTGGGCCATATAGTGCTTAAATAGGGGCAGTGACTTCTTACTCCCATAATGATGATTCCTACCAATTTACATCAAATATTCCGTGGATTTGCCTTAAATGCTGCCTATTTTCTTTGGAAGCCAACATTTCTAAAAACTGAGTTTCTTGGGGCACCTGGGTGGCTCAGTTGGTTAAATGTCTGCCTTCAGCTCAGGTCATGATCCCCGAGTTCTGGGATCAAGTCCTGTATTGGGCTTCCTGCTCAGTGGGGAGCCTGCTTCCTCCTCTGCCTGCTGCTCCCCCTGCTTGTGCTCTCTCTCTCTCTCTCAAATAAATAAATAAATAAATAAAACTGAATTTCTTTGCATAAAAATAAAAACTCTACTCAATGCTTAGAATTATCTAGGAGTTTTCCTTTGAAATAATAAAAACAGTCATACTCATATTGTTTTTTATATATTAGCACATAGGATAGTCATTTTTGCCTCTGTGACTATGTAGTACACCACATTTTAAAACTACTTTTCTAGCTATTAATTCATTTAATCCTAACAAAAATCTTGTAAAAAATTATTATCCCAATTTTATAAAGGAGATAAGTGAAGGTCACTGAGGATGGTGCCTGGAGTCTTAAACTTAGCAAATGTCAGAGCTACTAGTAGAAAAACAGGAGAAATAATTTATGGCCTTGGCTTAGAAAACCCTCTATCTTTACAGAGTTCACTTTCTTAATTTAGAAATTAGGAATTTAGACTTGGTGAGGTTTAGGCCCTTTTTAGCTCAAAGTTTATGGTTTTGTTTTGGTGGGTTTTGTAATTACAACTTCAGCTCCGTGTCCATATGGCATATTATGGGGTAATATATTTGCATTATTCAAAGGGTTATGAAGGCAAAGTTGTTTATCAAAGCAAAAACCCAACTTTCATGTTCCCCTCATGTGAAATCAAGAGGATGGATGAGAATATATCTGAGATGTTTTCCTGTTCTATTATTCTACACAGCATTATTCTAGAACTGAAGTTTTTGTAAAATTTTGTGTTTTTTTATTATATAGTATTTTCATTTTTCTAATCTCTCTGCCATAAATATGTTTACCAATACTTGGGCATTTTTTCTGTAAATTCACAAGAAAATCTGTTTGCCTTCCCTAAACACATATGCACAGAAAACTTCTGAGGTTCAGAAGCAAGCAATCTGAGTCCACCAACTAGCAATGAACTGGAAACCTGCCTTTACTGGGAAGAGTGATTTAAATACAGCTGATTCAAAAAGATTAAAGTGTTCCTTTCCCAACCTCAAGTGACATTTCATTCATTTCACCGAAAATTTATTTCCCAGCGAGGACTCAAATGAAACCACGCTGAAAGGTTTATGTTCTATGGAAAAGGTTGTACCTATACTGTATGTACCTTGAGGAACTTGGCAAAATTTCCAGACACTTCTGCACTGAGAATGAGTTTTGTGGTGGCATTATAAAACCAAGCTAATTGCTCAAAATCCATATCCTTCCCTTACATAAATGATGTAACTACCCACTTCCAAATATAAAAATCAGATTGATAGTACACAGCTAAAGAAAGAAAGCAGAAAGGAGGGAAGACACTCTACAACTCCACTGAACCACCACACAACTCTACAAATGAAGAAAACTGGGAAGGAGGCACTGATGGTCTGGAAAGGTCTCTGGGCTCCTGCACCAACCCTGACTGCCCATTGCCTCCCGGCTCCCAGGAAGCAGTGTTTACTCAACCTGTACCTGTCTATAGCCATCCACCCCTTACTCTCACCCCTACATGTGCAAGTAAGCAGCCCAGCCATGCTGGTATAGCTTTTGCTTTATAATGGTCTCTCCCTTCTACGCTTGTCCCACTATTATCCCTTTTCCCCTGTCTTAGGAACACTCCCAGATGGCTTAGGTAGTCATTTCTTGACTGTAATTAATAAGTACTTGATTCAACTAGCATAATGATTTAAAAGCTAGGAATCAGACCAACTACTCTACCACTTACTGTCTGACATTAAGTACCTCACTTAACCTCTCTAAGCCTTCCTTTCTTCATCTGTAAAATGAAGATAATATTATCTTCTTCACTTTTTTTTTTTGAGTACATAGTTTCTGCCCAATAAACACAGCCATTGTTTTTGTTGCTATCACATTAAAGAGAGAAAAATCCTTCCAGAAGACTATCGTTTGGGTGAAAAAACAATTTTCAGTTGGATGATGTCTTGGTATATTTTTTAATTTATTAATTATTTTTATTTATTTTATATTTATTTATATGTTATATATATCATATATAATATATATCATGTATAATTTATAAATATAAAATATATAAATAAATGAGGGGATGGGCCAAATCCCATCTTCTAATACCTAATCCAGTATAATAGAAGATGGGATCTGGTCCCATCCCCTCATTATGTAAACTTAGGCAAGTTGTTTATCCTTCCAGACAGTAAAATAAATGATCATATAGCTTTAAGCTTTCTCCAGTTGTCAATTTCTCCTCAGGTTCAAATTCATAAGGTATGGCCCGCTGTGTGAATATGATGGGTGCTCACACCTTTTCTCTTTGCCAGCTGGCGCAATGTTAAACGTTGTCAGTAGAGGGCGCCAGAAGCAGAAGGAAGGGATTTCTCCCCCTGATTAAGCGGTGCCTGTTCAGCAAGCCTCTGCAGCACATACTGCTTCTCCAGCACCCAGCTCCTGCCCCAAGCACGGCTTCCCTGGCATGCGGCTCCTGCAGTGAACAGTGAGCAGGAGAACCTAGTGGGCAGCAGCTTCCTGCAGCGTCCCTTCACCAACGCAGTGTTATACTATAATGCCTCAGGTAAGACCCTTTCTGTGAATGAACTTTCCCTAGCCCCTAGATGGTCAATTTCCTGCAAGTTCAGAAGGCCGACTCCCAGCAAGTTCCACCAGTGAGACACCACAGCAATTTCTCTATCATCCTGTGAGGCGCAGCAGAGCCTTCTCCAGCAAGACCTGGATCTCAGCCCTGGGGTTAGGGGGAGGATCTCCTTAGGTGTCCTATCTCAGTCCTAGAGGGGCTAGCTGGTCCTTGTATTTACTAGCTCTGTGTTCTTTGGAACTCTGTTCTTCTCCCTCACCAAACCCTTGTTAATCTAATCCCATTACAGTTGATAATTCTTTAGATTACATTTTCCCTATTCAATACTGTGTAGTTTCTGTCTTCTGGTAAGTCATTGACTAATAACACAGTTCTAAGATTTTGAGACCCATATATACTGATTTCAGAAGTGATGTTATTAGGAAAGAGAACTTCTAATCTCACTGCTAAACCTCCCAGGGTGGCATTATTGCTGAAGAGAGATGTTAGGAGAGATTAACAAGGCCTTTAGAAGAAAACTACATTTGAAGAACAGATAAACCTTCACTTAGGATTGAAAAAAAAAAAAAAAGATAAGCCTTGTAGAGTTCAAGATCTAAATAGTTAAGAGGGGCATTCAAAAGCTTTGATTTGGATTTGCATTATTAGGAATCAGCTAAACCATGAGGTTAAGGGCACCTTCCTCCAGAATGCCAACTTTGCCCAAGACTTCTGGCACTAAGTGCAAGTTTGGGGGTTCCAAAACCACTTGGGTTTTATAATTCACTAGAAAGCCCACAAAACTCACTGTTATACTTAAAATCACATGCATTACAGGAAAAGGATACAAATTAGAACCAGCTAAAGGAAGAGATACGTAAGGCAAAGTCTAGGAAGCCCAAACATGGAGCTTCTAGCCATCCCTCCCACCACCCTAGTCTGTAGAGTCATGGACAGGTAGCATTACCCTCCTCCTAGCCATGATGTATGACAATAGGCATCAGTATTGACAACCAGGGCAGCTTACCTGCACTTCGATGGCCAGAATTTTTTACTGGGATTCATTACACAGGCATGATTGATTGAATCATTATTCATGTGATTGAACTCAGTCAATAGTACCTACTCCCTCCCTGGAGATTGAGCTAATATCACATGACCAGAAGGGCCTGCCATGAGCCACCTTGGTAGCATAGCCTAAATGATCAGGTGAGGTCCCAGGAGCCCATCAGGAATAACAAAGATCCTCCTATCACTCAGGAAATAATGAAGATTTAGAGGTTACCTCCTCTGGAATCTGGAACAGAGACTGAACGTCACTTTGGGCGTGTGAGATTCCCGACTACGCATGCATGCACCAAATCACATTGGAAAGCTGAGGTAAAAGAAAATGCAGCCATTGTTACACTAAAGCCAGATTTTATTGGAAAGAAAAAATAACCACTTACATAAGGTCAGTCTCGTGGAAAGGATAATAGCTTGCATATAAAAAGGAAGAGGTAGCAGCAAAATTTTATAGGATTTGTTATCTCACCATTTTTTTACCTGTTCTTTTAGCTTCAGGACCCAAGGTTTCATACAATGGCATGAAAAATGGATTTAGAAGTGAATTTAGTCGCATTAAATCCCCATTTCCTTCCTTTTGCATAATAACATTTTTATCTGTGTATACTAGCATGCTTCATCTCCTTGTAGATTTGCCTCCACAAGCATTCTGAAAGCAGGAAGACCCCATTCTTTGCCTCTTTCATGCCTCCCCAACCTCAAGAAGGGTTGTTATATCAAAATGTTACTGCCCCATTAGATTCTGTGGTCACGTGCATCTTTTGTCCTCTTTCTTCTTGTTCCAAATGGCTTTTATATGCTAAATGATTAGATCACTGTTTTACATTTGTACATATTCAATTACATCAGGTGTGGCTCCAGGGAATTTCAAAATGTTATTATATATAGTGCATGAGCAGAACACCATTCAAACTGTTTGAAATAGATATAAAATTTTATTTCCATGGTTGTCTACTTATTATGTTGGTTCCAGCTAAACTGTATGTGGTAAAAGGCAAAATGAAATAAAGGTGAGTCAGACAAGGAAAGCAGATTGGATACCCATAAATCCATGGTAACCAACCTTAATATACAGTTAACACTGACAGTCTATTCTCCTACATTTGTCTGGTCAACTTCTTCTATTACTTTGACCTCAACCTCAAATCTTTTTTTTTTTTTTTAATATTTTATTTGCTTATTTGAGCGAGTAAGTGAGAGGGATCACAAGCAAGGGGGGAAGGGTAGAAGGAGAAGCAGACTCCCCGCTGAGCAGGGAGCCTGATGTGGGACTCCATCCCAGGACTCTGGGATCATGAGCTGAAGGCAAACACTTAACCAACTGAGCCACCCAGGTACCAGAAACCTCAAATCTTAACTCTCCTTTCTCTTTCACAAAATTAAGCAGATGATGTCATCATTTACTTTACAGAGATCATACAATATTTATATATATAATTTATATATATTATATTATTTATATATATTATATATATTTATTTATATATATAAATATATATATAGGCACACACACACACACACACACACCTGCTTCCCTTGCCACCAAGTATTTGAACTCACCATGTATACCAAAGTAAGCTAACAGTGTTTCTCCTTGGTTAAAGAGGATGTACAGCTATTTTGACCATCCAAGGGCAGTATCTCCTTGTATGTTTTCAATCTTATCATCTTCACTCTTCTCTGGAAAATTGCATTATTGATTATCCCCTTATTCTTTTTTTTCCCATATACATTGTGACATCTCTTTGGATTGTTCCATTGGTGTTTACACATACTCAAGTCTCTTTTATTTACAAATTGAAATCCTGGGGTGCCTGGGTGGCTCAGTGGGTTAAGCCGCTGCCTTCGGCTCAGGTCATGATCTCAGGGTCCTGGAATCGAGTCCCATATTGGGCTCTCTGCTCAGCAGAGAGCCTGCTTCCTTCTGTCTCTCTGCCTGACTCTCCATCTACTTGTGATTTCTCTCTGTCAAATAAATACATAAAATCTTTGAAAAAAAATATAAAAATAAAAAAAAATAAAAATTGAAATCCTTTCCTCAAATGTGACCATTCTGCACCAGTTAGGAGTCTATCTCTCTCTTCACCTTTAAGGCTGGATCTATACAAAGAAATGTTTCAACTCATTTCTAACTCACTTTTCCAACTACACGAATCTGGAGTTTGGATTCCATCATTGCACAGAAACAGGTCTCCCAAAGGTCCCTCAAAACCTGTTGTTGCTAAAGCCCATGAATATTTGTAAGCCTCTTTTAACTTAACTTCTCAGCATTATTTGAGTCTGCAGACTACTTCTTTCTTCTTGAAATATCTTCTTGCTCATTATTACAGGGTCCAATACTCTCTTGATCTAGTTTTGGCTGTGGCTGCTCTCTTTAACCTCTTTGCCTTCTTTTCTTAGCCATCTGACATTGAAACTACTAGAAGTTCTCTCAGAGCCCCAACTGTAACTTTGCACTGCCTTTCTTGGAACCATCACCTACACTCATGTCTCCATTGCTTCCAAACATAGAGGACTCCCAGATCCGTTTCTTCAGCATGGATAATTCCTTTGCATTTCAAGTGTGAAATTGCAATAGTCAACTTGAAAAATTGTTTTAGAAACTCTTCAGACATAACACAGCCAAACCACATTCATGACTCCCCTCCTATAGCCAGAAGCTGCACCCTTCTTTCGATGGTCTATCTCTTATCCATTCAGTTGAATAAAACAGATACTTGGGGGTTATCCTTGACACTTTCCTTTCCCATACCTTCTGTATCCAATCCATCACCCAGCTGAGTCAATTCTGTCCCTTAAGACTTAATGAAATATACCTACTTTTCTGTCTTCATAAACAAATCCCAATCCAAGACAACATAATCTCTCTACCAGACATTAAAATATGTCCACACAGGTATCCCTGTCCCTGTTTGTACTTCTTGCTTCCCCCACCCTGGTACATCCCCCAGTAAATAACCAGAGTGATCTGATGATGTTACCTCTGCTTAAAACACTTTGAAGCTGTCCATTTTTCATAGATATAGATACAGATCAGAATCCTTGAGTAGTTTACAAGGCTCTTTTTGTCCTGCCCCCTGGTCACCCCATTTCTCCCCTGTCCTTTGCTTTCTTTTCACCTTCACCATCAATGAATTGAAGTGCCATGCTTCTTCTTGTCTTGTGTTCTGCATGAAATACTCCTACTTCTTTGCTTTACCCTGGTAACTTTTATTTAAGATTTTATTTATTTATTTTTGTTTGTTTATTTATTTATTTGACAGAGAGAGACACAGCAAGAGAGGGGACACAAGCATGAGGAGTGGGAGAGGGAGAAGCAGAGCTGAGCAGGGAGCCCCATGTGGGGGCTTGATCCCAGGACTCGGGGATCATGACCTGAGCTGAAGGCTGCTGCTTAATGACTGAGCCACCCAGGTGCCCTTACCTTAGAAACGCTTATCATCAGATCCCACTTCACTCATCACCTCCCCTAGAAAGCCTTCCTAATATTCCTGTCTAGATCAAATCTTATTATATGACACCATGGCAGTTCACTTCTTTTTATAGTGGTACACCTTCAAAACATTATATTTATTTATGTAATAATTTCATTAATCTAATCTTCCCCACAGGACCATATACTTACAGAGGACAGGGAGCATATCAGAATCAAGCATAGTGTCTGGTTGTCATTAAGTATTTGTTAAGCACATAAATTAAAAAAAAGAAATTTTACTTATTTTTGAATACAAAATCACTCACAAGAGAACAAACTTTCTGCATTTGAGGATAACATTTAACCCTTTATGGGAAGGAGGCATTTTGTAAATTTTGTAAATTTCCCTTATTGGTCAAAATGTGCTCCTCAAGAACTTGGAAAGCCTCTAAGCCGATCCTGAGCTCAACTGGAATTAAACAAAGAAAAGGTTACATGTTGGGGAACCAGAACCCCTGTCAGCCCCTCCCCCACACGTGAACCAGATAACTTCAATTTTCCTGTATTTACATTAGACTTCTATGGACTATTTTGTTTGAGAAGGTGTTCACTTTCCTTCCGCATCAAAAAGGTTTGAAAACGACTCAACTAGAGGCGCCTGGGTGGCTCAGTGGGTTAGGCCTCTGCCTTCAGCTCAGGTCATGATCTCAGAGTCCTGGGATGGAGCCCTGCATCGGGCCTCTTGCTCAGCAGGGAATCTGCTTCTCCCTCTGCCTCTACCCCTCCCCCTGCTTGTCCTCTCTCCTACTCTCTCTGAAATAAATAAAATCTTTTTTAAAAAAAAAGAAAAAAAATGACTGAACTAGTAAATTTCAATGGCCAGATAAGAAAATAGAAGACCACGTTATGTCAGTGAAATAACTCCAAACTGCAGAGGTGGCTAATATACAATCTCTATATTTGAGGGAAAAAAATAAAGAATCCCCAAGAGGAGGAAAATTCCTTGGGAAAAATATAAGTAGTCCTCAGATAACAAAGCAAAACGGTTCTTTTCCCTCTCTTCCTTCCTCCTCCTTGGTAGTTCCCATTTCCTCCTGCTGCTGCTTTTATTCCATAGTATTTGTTATGTTAGCACGAATGGACTTCACAGACTGAACGTGAGTGCCTCGCTATCTGGCTTTGTAAAGGACAACCATATCTCCTAAGTTTAATTTTCCCAGGCAATGTTCATTCCGTCATTTTCCAAATGGAGATGGCAGACATTTTGAAAATGCCAGAACTTTCCTCAAATAACTAATTGACTCACTCATTTTTGTTTCTGAAGTGAATCTGAAAATATTCAAGCGTTACCTCTGAATACGGATATTTCTAAATAGGTCCATTCCTGCCAAGGAGTCCTTATAAGCAAAAAACGAGTTAGAGGCAAAATATATTGTTATTTCTGCTTTGCAAACAGCAGAGGGCACTAAATACTGGAAAAGAAGTCAGAAATGTTACAAACTGCACATAAATAGATTTTCTCACTAGAGGGAGCAAAGAAGTTACAGTAATACACTGTACATACTCTTGAAAAAGCCTGTGTAGAATGTATATGCTACTTTAAGATATGGGGAATATATATTTATTTTACTCTAGAGAAACATATTACTATCAGCAGAATTATAATAAAAACCAACCAGAAAAGATAATCTCTTCCTCAGGAATCCTGAACTGATGGAAAATCTGTATCTGTATCAGACATATCCTTGCTATTCTCTCCCTGTCTCTCTTTCTCTCCTTTTCTCCCTTTCCCCTCCTTCTATATTATGCCACTATTTCTATCTCCATCTCTAGATAGAGGACTATCAATATGTTTATCAATATGTCTCTTCCCTGATGCAGGGCTCGATCCCAGGACCCTGAGACCATGACCCGAGCCGAAGGCAGAGGCTTTAACCCACTGAGCCACCCAGGCACCCCATTACTACTATTTTTAATTTTGGTATCCAACTGTGCCAGATTTGACCACTGGAAGCCCTTCAGGAGAGCCCTTTGTCCTATTGATAAGCTCCCATCATTTTTTTTTTTTCAGCACTTCCTTACTTAGTGGCACCACAAAATGTTCCAAACTCGGCTTGTACTTTTCCTGTCTCAACCACGGAAAATTCCAGTCCAACAGTACAGGGTTCTCTGTAGCCTTCTTCCCTTCCATATTGGTATCTCCCTTCTCTAAGAGTGAAAACCCTGACTCTGAATATCTTCAGTGTCTTTACTTATTCCGCAATACTGCAAAACACAGAATAATTTCAGATTTACTATACTCATACTACTGTGAAATTTACCAAGTAGAGTGAAAGCTTAGTTAACTGTTCTTCTTGTGTTTACAATGATAGAGCCTAAAAGTTATTTGAGTTTTAAAAATATTTTTAGAAGTTGTTTGGTTAGTCTTTTTATCTTCTTCATTGTGACTGTATTATTTGAAAAAATATTTTTTTTACTAAGAAAATTATATTTGGTCTCTGAAGACTCTACCTTTGGCTCAGGTCATGTTCTCAGGGTCCTGGGATCAAGCCCTGCATCTGGCTCCCTATTCAGTGGGGAGTTTGCTTCTCCCTCTGCTGCTCCCCCTGCTTGTGCTCTCACTCTCTCAAACAAATAAAATCTTTTTTAAAAAAGTTAAATGGAAGGTTCTCATGGGTTTATTAATGCATTTCCATTCAATGCCAATTTAGAAATATTTTCACTTATTTCATTTTTACAGTGTTTATTTTTGAGAATGAAAAGCATCATATAAACTTAAGTATAAAATAAATATTAATGAATCCATCCTGATACAAGTAAATAATTGAATAAATAAACAGGGAACAAGAGATGAATCCTCCATGTAAAAGAATTCCAAATAATTTATGGAGTTATTTCACCCTCAAGGAGGTAGAGCAAAACTCTTTACTAAATGTGAGCTGTGCACTGTGACTTCCTTCCAAAGAGTACAGTATAAAAAGGAAGTTAAAAAAAAAAGTGACTTTACTTAAAGAAGTCTACCAAAGTCTACCTCATCCAATTAATCAAGGTTAACATCACTAATGATAAGTCCTGTTGATTTATTTACCCTTGGTAGAATGGGATGAAAGTGGCACTTTACCTCTTCCTGCCCAAAATACATTACCCCAGTCTAATCATAAGAAAAACATCAGACAAATCTCAGTTGAGTGACATTCTACAAAATTTCTGATCAGTACTCTTTAAAACTGCCAAAGGCATCAGAAATAAGGAATGAATGAGAAAATATCAAAGCCAAAGGAGCCTATGGAGACATGACCTACTAAATGTAATGTGGTATCTCAGTGGGATCTTGCAACAGAAATAGGGCATTAGGTAAAAAGTAGGGAAACTTGAACAAATACGAATTTTAGTTAATCATAGTATACTAATTTTGGTTTATTAATGTAACAAATGTATTATACTATTGTAAGACATTAATAATAAGTAAAACATGTTGTAGGGTATATGGGAACACTCCCCACTACCTATGAAATTTTTCTATAAGTCTAAAAGTATTTTAAAATAAATATTCTATTTTAAAAATCACTACAAAATACTTGGAAAATGCAAAGTGTATGGAGTAGAAAACTTAAATCATTTTCCCACCATTTCTGCCATAAGTACCTTTAATATTTTAACGTGCTTCTCTCTCTCTCTCCTTCCTTTCCTCCTTTTCTTCTTTCCTCTCTCCTTATTCATCCATATCCATTTCTCTCTCCATTTCTTTCAAATGGAGTTCTTTACACTCCTTTTCCTTTCTCTTACATGGATGGACTCTCTTCGGGTGAGTATAAGTGTCCCAAAATAAAACAGATGTGAAGTCTTAACTGACTTTTGAAAACTTCAACCAAATTGGGAATATAGGACTAGAAAGCAGGCAGAAGAATTAATGAAGACATGTCCTTAATTAGAGCTGTTTCTACTCTGTGAGTCCTCACTCCATCCCACCCCAGGCACTGACTAAACCTTTACTTAAAGCTTATTGAGGCAGGATAATATTTACAGGACCACTCCCAAGATTTAAAATGTGTTTCTGCAATTGAAAAACCCTGAGGACCAGTCACTGATTTATGCCTGAGGATACCAACATAGTCTATGGCAGCAAAGTCCTAGAGGGAGCTCTAGTTGTCCATATTAGAATAGGCCTGAACTCTCGGACTTTGTTGAAGCAAGGGAAATGAGAGTTTTCCAGGAACCAGAGGTAAAGCATGCAGGAGCAAGAGGCAGTATTGGGTTATCTTGGGTCCTCTCCAACAAAGCTGTCCAGAAGTGCAGAGGAGCCCTCGCTGCAAAAAGCTGGTTTTCACCCATAGATTCCTGGGGGTTAAGGAAATGAACTATAAGCAATTACTTGGAATAGTGGAGAATCCACCCAGGTCAAGGGAATTGATGGAAAGAGGTGATCATTGATGGCGATTGCTAAGGATCCAGTTACATTCACAGGCGTCTTGAGATAGCAGAGCTGTTCAGCTGAATCAGGATGTGCCTCTGTACCTGTCATGGGCTGGATGGATGTCTGTGTCCCCAAAATTCATGTGCTAAAGCTTTAATCCCCAATGTGGCTGTCTTGGAATGGAGTTCTTTAGGGTGATTATGTTTAGAGATAAAGTATTTATTTAAGGAAATTAATAAGTTAAAATAAGGCTGATAAAATGGGCCCCAATCCAATATTACTAGTATCCTTAAAAGAAGAAGAAATTTGAGTACACAGAGACACATCACCGAGGGGTGACCATGTGAAGATGCAGAGAAAAGATGACCATGTGTAAGCCTCAGGAGAAATTGAACTGAACTGAAAAAAAACTGTGAATACCTTGATCTCGGACTTCCAGCCTCCAGAACTTGGAGAAAATATATTTCTGTTAAGTCACCCAATCAGTGGTATCATGTTAAGGTAATCCTAGCAAATGAATACAATATCACCTATATATATTTGACATATCCATATCACACTTAATTTTCCTTCCTGTTCTCTGTTTCTGACCAGGACTCATTCCTCAAACCTGATTCATTCTTCTTCTTGGCTATTGCTCTTGGCTTCTTTCCTTAGTTGTAATTGACATCTCTTCTCCTATATTGGGCCTGCTTTTCTCTTCTGTGGGTACAAAATTGATCTAAATGGATGCGGCTGCTTTTCCTGAGATCTCTTTCACTGGGCTAATGGACCAGCAAATCCCATCCTTTCTATTCTCAACCCAAATCCTGTGGCTGAATTGGGCCAAAGCCTGGAAACTATACCTTACAAACTTCTCATCAACGAATATCCCACCAAGTCTTGGAGGAGCAAACTGCCTTCCTCTAGGTGGGCACTGGAAATAGTAACAAGTGACACTAACAAAGGATAGTCAGAATAAAGCAGGCAGGGACAAGGGGACCACTTCCTAAGAGGAAACCACACTTTAAGGGATTTTACACCATCCTGGAAGGAGCTCCCCACCCTTTACCCTGTGATAGGTAGGTGACAAAAACCTGATTGGGTAAAAGGCCCAAGGAGGGTAATCAGATTAGAAGAGCCCACCAAGGAGCCCATTAAAAAAAAAAAAACCCTAGACATAGAAACTCCGGTGGCAACCCTCCCGGGTCCCCTCCCCACTCTGGAGCTTTGAACTATCATTCAATAAACTGCTTTGCTGCCCACCACTCTTGGTCCATCTACCTTTTCTTTCTTCTAAGCAACACGACCAAGAATGATGGCACCAAAGAATAAGAAATCCTGTAGCAGCGCAAAACCTGGAGTACAAGTTCAGGTTATTGATGGCTCTTCAGCACCACACCCCAGGACGGAAGCTGTTTGTCTCTGACAACCCCACACTTGCTCTATACCCACAATCCTCTCCTTCCCTTTTCCTTTTTCCTTACGCAAAGGGGATGGTACCTGGAGTGGAGCAATGTGTGGTTAGGCCACCTTCTCTCTCACCAAGGTTCTTTTTACCTAAGTTGTTATAGGTGGGGCTCGTGGCGCTTTTGCTTTGGCTGAAGGAACACAGCTTAGTTTTTTGTTTTTGTTTTTGTTTTTTTTTTAAGAAAGAGGTGCCAAGACAATGGAAGAGGAGGAAAGGGTAGAGGCAATTGGATGATGTTTGCCCCCCACAAGATCCCTCAGGTCCCATGAGAGCTTCTGGTCAAGAGGGAGTTAGGACCCGAGCGTGATGGACCCCTGCCATGAGGGCCCCAGTGAGAGCCTAGGAAGCCACGCTGCTGCCATGGGACTCAGTCACCAGGAAGCTGAAGAGAGGATCTGTCCCCTCTTTCCTCAAAATACTCTGCTTGGGGGCACCTGGGTGGCTCAGAGGGTTAAGCCTCTGCCTTTGGCTCTGGTCATGATCTCAGGGTCCTGGGATCGAGCCCCGCATCAGGCTCTCTGCTCCAAGGGGAACCTGCTTTCACTTCTCTCTCTGCCTGCCTCTCTGCCTACTTATGATGTCTCTCTTTGTGTCAAATTAATAAATAAAATCTTAAAAAAAAAATATCTGCTGGGACCTCCAGGAACATGAGCAGCTCTGGCCTGACTGGCTGTGTGCATTATCCCAGACCTGCTGAGGTTCCTTCGAGCATTTGTGAGATGCCAGCATCGGACAAGGGGGAGCTGAGGGGACCCAGCCAAGGCTGCACAGCCATTCGCTGGCTGGGGCTGAGTAGAGAGACTGAATCTTGAGCATGCTTTACAGTTGCTCTTTAAAGACCCCTCAAAATGGTAAGGGGAGATACTTCGTGTGGCAAGGCCGTGTGGGGAGACATTGGAAATACTGACTAGCGCAATTTTAAGGTGGGGATTTACTTTCTTTTTGCCCCATGTTCCCATGTAGAGGGATCTCTAAATCCAAGATGGTCTCATCCTACAGTAATAGCCTAACCCGAACCCTACTTCTACAAAGACCCTATTTTCAAATAAGTTTGCATTCACAGGTCCCAAGAGTAAGGACTTGGACATATCTTTTGGGGGGCACTGATCGACCCACTACACTGCCCTAGTGAAAGAAGTGTTCTTTCCATTGAATATCACTCTATTTTCTGCTCATTTCAAACAGGTGAGACAATTTGTTCCAGCTTTATTTTCTGTGCAGTTTTGCATTATCAAAGCTTCAGTGGTTTTCATTTTCTAGGGATAAAATCATATTTACTTGAATTTCATTTTTCAAAATACATTCTGTCTTTACTCACCTCCCATCCCCATGGAGTAGAAAGCCCCAAATGCCTGTCAGTTATACCGTGCTCTTCTAACACCTACCAAGAAAGGCAGCCTCAGGCGACTCACGACATTGGCCGTGATTGATTAAACCACTACTCTTTATTCCTGGGCACCATCCAGACTACATTTTCCACTCTGCTTTGCAGTTTGGTAACTAAATTTTGCCCAAAGGGACATGAGCAGAAGTCTCTTCCAGCTGGCCCATTAAACCTCACATGAGATCATACCTTCTCTCCCCAAATTTCTTAATCGCTCCCAGTCTGGATATCTGCATTCAGGGCAAATTTGAAAGCCACATGTGAAAGATGGTTAATCTTTTATCAGTCTAGGTTTGTGAATGATTAAGTAAAAGAGAGCTCCCGACACTGATCTGGAACTAGCTTGGAATTAATGGAGTAAG
>NW_028134841.1:0-95723 GCF_964662115.1 Mustela nivalis | reverse complement strand
CGGTCAAGCTTGCTCTTGGCATGGAGTCACACCTTCAGGGTGGGAGAAATCTTCATGGCCCCTGATGCCACGCCCAAACTTGAGTGCTGCTTGGGCACAAATTCACACTGTGACCCTCAGCATGAGCCCCATGCCAAAGAAAGGCCTGTCAAGGCCTGGACCAAGAGCCCACATATGGGGCTTGCCAAGCCCCTATGCACCCAATCCTCACCACGGTTTGAATTTTCCAGTCGCCCCGCCCGTACCTGGAGCTCTGCTCTGGAATCCCTTTCTTGGAGAGACCTATGAGCCAGACAACACGACTCCACCCTTCCCACAAAATGACCCCAAACTCTTGGGAGCTGGGACAAATCCCTAGAGAGGGATACTCGTCCACAGTACCTGAGGCCACCGCTCCAATCCACGGCTATCCCGGACACAACATCCAGAGACAAAAGCCTGAAGGAACGCCTCCCACTCGCCCTTGTTTCAGAGGCCCAGGAGCTCCCTCTCGGGCTGTACATCCGGCCTGCCATACCCTAGGCGCCACTCATAAGCTGAGTTTGTGTATTCAGACTTCTGTGCCCACAGCCTGGACCCACACAACATCCAGGCTAGGGCCTCTGGACCAAACAGCAAAAGATTGTGCCTGCCCTCTCCAAGGAAAGTGTGCCCAATCCATTGACCACAACCCTACAGGTTAGGGAAAAGCTCCAAGGTCCCTGAGGCCATCAATAGTATAGGCCACCCTGGACTAAGAGGGGCTCTCTGACACCAGCGGAGCAACTATCTCCACTTAGACTCTCAGACAGTGTCCCCAGAGACAGAAGGTTGAAATGGACAGGCCCCCAGGCCCTAATCTGAACCTTAGCTTTGGTTTCCATGTTTCCGTTCTCAGAGGACTGTTTTCGTAGACCAGCACATGGGGCTTTTCTGAGGCACCAAACCAAACCTCTCTCATCTCCACATGGGCAGCTTTCTTACTGGGATGTATCAAACACTTCAGGTAGGAGAGTTCCGCAGGGCCACTGAACAACCAGCACATTCCAAGGTCTCCATGGACCCAAACGCACATTATGACGCATCCTCAGGAGAGGCCATTTCAACTCAGCCCCCTGGGTCGCGTGTTCCAGAGGCAGCAGATCAAACATATCTTGTCGCTAATAGCCAATGGGAATGCGAGGCATGCTGTACAGGGATCCATCCTTCGAACCCTGCTCTCCAGTCCTTCCATATGGTATGTCCTGGAGCCATGCAACAGGACTCGTATGTCCCGCAGAAGGAAACCTTGTGGTTTGGGGCAACCTCCAAACTCAGCGTGGGAAAACTTCCTTGGCCTCATGAGGCCCCCACTTCATGAAGGTGCCATCATGGACACATACTCCAGCCTCAGCCAACGTCTGATCCTCAGCCTGACTTCAGATGCAGGAGATTTTGATTCAGCCTCTGCAGAGTGGGCCTGCTCTGCCCTTGGCTCCAATCCTCACACTAGCTTGTGTTTTCAGACTTCCGTCCTCACACTCCTGGCCCACAAACCCTCCCTACTGGGAATTCTGGGGCCACAATGAAGCACTGTGCCTGCCTCCCAGGAGAAAAACATTGTCTATGGCGCTGCCCAGAAACCCCAAATGTGGATCAAACTGCTTGGCCCTCGGCAACACCCCAATTGCATAGGCTACCTTAAACAGTGATGCTCTGTCGCAAATAGCCTGAGCCCAGACCTTCCAACAGACACGGACACAGCTGGCTTCACACCCAGCACATTGGACCCGCCACTGCCTTAGGCCACCATCCATTCCCAACCTGGGTTTTCAGTCATCGGAACCTAGACCTTATCTCCAAACCCTGCACAGAGGGGAACCTGATGCACAAGTCAGAACCCATCCTTCCCCATGGCAAGAAACCTTGCTGCTGGCAGTGAGTCAAACCTTCAGTGTAGGAGAAAACGGCATGGCCCATGAGGCCACGCCCAAGCGTGAGGGCCGCCTTGGGCACAAACACACATTGTGACCCTCAGCGTGAGTACCTTATTCAAGTAACGCCTCTCAGTGACTGGACCAAGAGCCCGCATATGTGGCTTGCCATGCCCATAGGCACCCAGGACTAACTAGATGGTGTGTATTCCAGTTGAGGGAACCCACTGCTGTGCTCTAGAGTCCCTCTCCTTGGGGGTCCCCTGTGGCAGAAAACAGTACTCTTCATTCCCACAGAATGAACACAAACACTTGGGAGCTTGGACAATCCCCCGAAAGGAAGGCTCTTCCTCGACCTCTGAGACAACCCCTAACCTGACCGGACACTGTAAACGCAACACCCAGAGACAAAATCCTGAGTGACTGCCTCCCACTTGCCCTACTTTGATTTCCAGAGGATCTCCCCTCACGGACTAGAGATCAGGCATGCCATTACATTGGCCCCTAGCTGAGCCAAGTTTGCTTTTTCAGACATCTGTCCCCACAGCCCTGGCAAACACAGCCTCTAGGCTGGGTCCTCTGGAGCCATACCACAGGACCGTGCCTGCTCTCTCCTGGGAAACTGTGTCCATTTCTTTGGCCACACACCTCCAGAATATGAGAAACCTCAAGTCCTCCGAGGACATCCCACTACTGGGAGCCTCACTGGACTCACAGGGGCATTCGGACACAAGCTGAGCAGCTACATCCATGAATACATGCACACAGATGTCAACAGAGATAGAAGGTTGAGCCGGACAGGCCTTTAGGCCGTAGTCTCAACTCTTGCTTTGGTTTCCAGGTGTCACTCCTCAGAGGCTTTGGTTCGAAGAACAGGGTATGGGGCTTTCCTGAGGCACGGAACAGAACTCCTCTCGTCTCCACATGGGAAGTTTCCTTGTTGGAGCCGTGTCAAACACCTCATGTTGGAGAATCCTGCAGAGTCCCTGAGCCACCTCCACATTCCAAGGTCTCCCAGGCCACCAAGCCACAGTAGGACTCATCTTCAGGAGAGTCCATTTCAACTCTCCCCTCTGGGTAGCTCCCCCAGGAGCCCGCAGATTGAGCCTGCCTTGTCCTGACTAAAGAGTGGGAATATGAGGTGGCGTTCCCAGGCATCCATGCTTAGACACCTGCTCTCGAGTCTTTCCATATGGGGCCTCTTGGAACCATCCAATAGGACTCGACTGTTGTGCAGAAGGTAACCTTCAGTTTTGGAGCAGTTCACAAATCCCATCGTAGCCAAAACTTTCTGGCCTCATGAAGCCCCCACACCCTTCAGGAAGAGGCCATGCTGGACAAGAACTCTAGCCTGAGGCACGTCTCATAGTTGACATGACCTCAGTGCAGGAGATCTCGATTCAGCCTCTGCAGAGTGGGCCTGCCGTGCCCTCGGTCCCAAACCTCACGCTAGCTTGGGTTTTCAGACTTCCTTCCTCACACTCCTGGCAAACAAGCCCTCGGGACTAGGAACTCCGGAACCAAAACCCAGCCCAGTGTCTGCCCAACGGAAGAAAAACGTTTCCCTGTGGGGCTCTCCAGAAAACCCCGATGAGGATCAACCTGCTCGGGCCTCGACGGTACCCGAACTGGATAGGCTGCTCTGGGCACTCATGCTGTGCCTGACACAGCCTGAAGCCAGACGTCCAGACAGACAAGGAGACAGCTGGCCGCACACCCAGCACTTCGGACACGCCATGGTCTTATGCCGTCACCTCATCCTAACCTTGGTTTTCAGATATCTGAACCTAGACATTATATCAATTCTCCACACAGCTGGGTATAGCAAGCACAAAACAGAACTCCTCCTTCCCCATGGCTGTCAACCTTGCTCTTGGCATGGAGTCACACCTTCAGGGTGGGAGAAACCTTCATGGCCCCTGATGCCACGCCCAAACTTGAGTGCTGCTTGGGCACAAATTCACACTGTGACCCTCAGCATGAGCCCCATGTCAAAGAAAGGCCTGTCAGGGCCTGGACCAAGAGCCCACATATGGGGCTTGCCAAGGCCCTATGCACCCAATCCTCACCACGGTTTGAATTTTCCAGTCGCCCCGCCCGTACCTGGAGCTCTGCTCTGGAATCCCTTTCTTGGAGAGACCCATGAGCCAGACAACACGACTCCACCCTTCCCACAAAATGACCCCAAACTCTTGGGAGCTGGGACAAATCCCCAGAGAGGGATACTCGTCCACAGTACCTGAGGCCACCACTCCAATCCACGGCTATCCCGGACACAACAACCAGAGACAAAAGCCTGAAGGAACGCCTCCCACTCGCCCTTGTTTCAGAGGCCCAGGAGCTCCCTCTCGGGCTGTACATCCGGCCTGCCATACCCTAGGCGCCACTCATAAGCTGAGTTTGTGTATTCAGACTTCTGTGCCCTCAGCCTGGACCCACACAACATCCAGGCTAGGGCCTCTGGACCAAACAGCGAAAGATTGTGCCTGCCCTCTCCAAGGAAAGTGTGCCCAATCCATTGACCACAACCCTACAGGTTAGGGAAAAGCTCCAAGTTCCCTGAGGCCATCAATAGTATAGACCACCCTGGACTAAGAGGGGCTCTCTGACACCAGCGGAGCAACTATCTCCACTTAGACTCTCAGACAGTGTCCCCAGAGACAGAAGGTTGAAATGGACAGGCCCCCAGGCCCTAATCTGAACCTTATCTTTGGTTTCCATGTTTCCTTTCTCAGAGGACTGTTTTCGTAGACCAGCACATGGGGCTTTTCTGAGGCACCAAACCAAACCTCTCTCATCTCCACATGGGCAGCTTTCTTACTGGGATGTATCAAACACTTCAGGTAGGAGAGTTCCGCAGGGCCACTGAACAACCAGCACATTCCAAGGTCTCCATGGACCCAAACGCACATTATGACGCATCCTCAGGAGAGGCCATTTCAACTCAGCCCCCTGGGTCGCGTGTTCCAGAGGCAGCAGATCAAACATATCTTGTCGCTAATAGCCAATGGGAATGCGAGGCATGCTGTACAGGGATCCATCCTTCGAACCCTGCTCTCCAGTCCTTCCATATGGTATGTCCTGGAGCCATGCAACAGGACTCGAATGTCCCGCAGAAGGAAACCTTGTGGTTTGGGGCAACCTCCAAACTCAGCGTGGGAAAACTTCCTTGGCCTCATGAGGCCCCCACTTCATGAAGGTGCCATCATGGACACATACTCCAGCCTCAGCCAACGTCTGATCCTCAGCCTGACTTCAGATGCAGGAGATTTTGATTCAGCCTCTGCAGAGTGGGCCTGCTCTGCCCTTGGCTCCAATCCTCACACTAGCTTGTGTTTTCAGACTTCCGTCCTCACACTCCTGGCCCACAAACCCTCCCTACTGGGAATTCTGGGGCCACAATGAAGCACTGTGCCTGCCTCCGAGGAGAAAACCATTGTCTATGGCGCTGCCCAGAAACCCCAAATGAGGATCAAACTGCTTGGCCCTCGGCAACACCCCAATTGCATCGGCTACCTTAAACAGTGATGCTCTGTCACAAATAGCCTGAGCCCAGACCTTCCAACAGACACCGACACAGCTGGCTGCACACCCAGCACATTGGACCCGCCACTGCCTTAGGCCACCATCCATTCCCAACCTGGGTTTTCAGTCATCGGAACCTAGACCTTATCTCCAATCCCTGCACAGGGGGGAACCTGATGCACAAGTCAGAACCACTCCTTCCCCCTGGCAAGAAACCTTGCTGCAGGCAGTGAGTCAAACCTTCAGTGTAGGAGAAAACGGCATGACCCATGAGGCCACACCCAAGCGTGAAGGCCGCCTTGGGCACAAACACACATTGTGACCCTCAGCGTGAGTACCTTATTCAAGTAACGCCTCTCAGTGACTGGACCAAGAGCCCGCATATGTGGCTTGCCATGCCCATAGGCACCCAGGACTAACTAGATGGTGTGTATTCCAGTTGAGGGAACCCACTGCTGTGCTCTAGAGTCCCTCTCCTGGGGGGTCCCCTGTGGCAGAAAACAGTACTCTTCATTCCCACAGAATGAACACAAACACTTGGGAGCTTGGACAATCCCCCGAGAGGAAGGCTCTTCCTCGGCCTCTGAGACAACCCCTACCCTGACCGGACACTGTAAACGCAACACCCAGAGACAAAATCCTGAGTGACTGCCTCCCACTTGCCCTACTTTGATTTCCAGAGGATCTCCTGTCACGGACTAGAGATCAGGCCTGCCATTACATTGGCCCCTAGCTGAGCCAAGTTTGCTTTTTCAGACATCTGTCCCCACAGCCCTGGCAAACACAGCCTCTAGGCTGGGTCCTCTGGAGCCATACCACAGGACCGTGCCTGCTCTCTCCTGGGAAACTGTGTCCATTCCTTTGGCCACACACCTCCAGAATATGAGAAACCTCAAGGCCTCCGAGGACATCCCACTACTGGGAGCCTCACTGGACTCACAGGGGCATTCGGACACAAGCTGAGCAGCTACATCCATGAATGCATGCACACAGATGTCAACAGAGATAGACGGTTGAGCCAGACAGGCGTTTAGGCCGTAGTCTCAACTCTTGCTTTGGTTTCCAGGTGTCACTCCTCAGAGGCTTTGGTTCGAAGAACAGGGTATGGGGCTTTCCTGAGGCACGGAACAGAACTCCTCTCGTCTCCACATGGGAAGTTTCCTTGTTGGAGCCGTGTCAAACACCTCATGTTGGAGAATCCTGCAGAGTCCCTGAGCCACCTCCACATTCCAAGGTCTCCCAGGCCACCAAGCCGCAGTAGGACTCATCTTCAGGAGAGTCCATTTCAACTCTCCCCTCTGGGTAGCTCACGCAGGAGCCCGCAGATTGAGCCTGCCTTGTCCTGACTAAAGAGTGGGAATATGAGGTGGCGTTCCCAGGCATCCATGCTTAGACACCTGCTCTCGAGTCTTTCCATATGGGGCCTCTTGGAACCATCCAATAGGACTCGACTGTCGTGCAGAAGGTAACCTTCAGTTTTGGAGCAGTTCACAAATCCCATCGTAGGCAAAACTTTCTGGCCTCATGAAGCCCCCACACCCTTCAGGAAGAGGCCATGCTGGACAAGAACTCTAGCCTGAGGCACGTCTCATAGTTGACATGACCTCAGTGCAGGAGATCTCGATTCAGCCTCTGCAGAGTGGGCCTGCCGTGCCCTCGGTCCCAAACCTCACGCTAGCTTGTGTTTTCCGACTTCCTTCCTCACACTCCTGGCAAACAAGCCCTCGGGACTAGGAACTCCGGAACCAAAACCCAGCCCAGTGTCTGCCCAACGGAAGAAAAACGTTTCCCTGTGGGGCTCTCCAGAAAACCCAGATGAGGATCAACCTGCTCGGGCCTCGACGGTACCCGAACTGGATAGGCTGCTCTGGGCACTCATGCTGTGCCTGACACAGCCTGAAGCCAGACGTCCAGACAGACAAGGAGACAGCTGGCCGCACACCCAGCACTTCGGACACGCCATGGTCTTATGCCGTCACCTCATCCTAACCTTGGTTTTCAGATATCTGAACCTAGACATTATATCAATTCTCCACACAGCTGGGTATAGCAAGCACAAAACAGAACTCCTCCTTCCCCATGGCTGTCAACCTTGCTCTTGGCATGGAGTCACACCTTCAGGGTGGGAGAAACCTTTATGGCCCCTGATGCCACGCCCAAACTTGAGTGCTGCTTGGGCACAAATTCACACTGTGACCCTCAGCATGAGCCCCATGTCAAAGAAAGGCCTGTCAGGGCCTGGACCAAGAGCCCACATATGGGGCTTGCCAAGGCCCTATGCACCCAATCCTCACCACGGTTTGAATTTTCCAGTCGCCCCGCCCGTACCTGGAGCTCTGCTCTGGAATCCCTTTCTTGGAGAGACCCATGAGCCAGACAACACGACTCCACCCTTCCCACAAAATGACCCCAAACTCTTGGGAGCTGGGACAAATCCCCAGAGAGGGATACTCATCCACAGTACCTGAGGCCACCGCTCCAATCCACGGCTATCCCGGACACAACATCCAGAGACAAAAGCCTGAAGGAACGCCTCCCACTCGCCCTTGTTTCAGAGGCCCAGGAGCTCCCTCTCGGGCTGTACATCCGGCCTGCCATACCCTAGGCGCCACTCATAAGCTGAGTTTGTGTATCCAGACTTCTGTGCCCACAGCCTGGACCCACACAACATCCAGGCTAGGGCCTCTGGACCAAACAGCGAAAGATTGTGCCTGCCCTCTCCAAGGAAAGTGTGCCCAATCCATTGACCACAACAGTACAGGTTACGGAAAACCTCCAAGGTCCCTGAGGCCATCAATAGTATAGACCACCCTGGACTAAGAGGGGCTTTCTGACACCAGCGGAGCAACTATCTCCACTTAGACTCTCAGACAGTGTCCCCAGAGACAGAAGGTTGAAATGGACAGGCCCCCAGGCCCTAATCTGAACCTTAGCTTTGGTTTCCATGTTTCCGTTCTCAGAGGACTGTTTCCGTAGACCAGCACATGGGGCTTTTCTGAGGGACCAAACCAAACCTCTCTCATCTCCACATGGGCAGCTTTCTTACTGGGATGTATCAAACACTTCAGGTAGGAGAGTTCCGCAGGGCCACTGAACAACCAGCACATTCCAAGGTCTCCATGGACCCAAACGCACATTATGACGCATCCTCAGGAGAGGACATTTCAACTCAGCCCCCTGGGTCGCGTGTTCCAGAGGCAGCAGATCAAACATATCTTGTCGCTAATAGCCAATGGGAATGCGAGGCATGCTGTACAGGGATCCATCCTTCGAACCCTGCTCTCCAGTCCTTCCATATGGTATGTCCTGGAGCCATGCAACAGGACTCGAATGTCCCGCAGAAGGAAACCTTGTGGTTTGAGGCAACCTCCAAACTCAGCGTGGGAAAACTTCCTTGGCCTCATGAGGCCCCCACTTCATGAAGGTGCCATCATGGACACATACTCCAGCCTCAGCCAACGTCTGATCCTCAGCCTGACTTCAGATGCAGGAGATTTTGATTCAGCCTCTGCAGAGTGGGCCTGCTCTGCCCTTGGCTCCAATCCTCACACTAGCTTGTGTTTTCAGACTTCCGTCCTCACACTCCTGGCCCACAAACCCTCCCTACTGGGAATTCTGGGGCCACAATGAAGCACTGTGCCTGCCTCCCAGGAGAAAACCATTGTCTATGGCGCTGCCCAGAAACCCCAAATGAGGATCAAACTGCTTGGCCCTCGGCAACACCCCAATTGCATCGGCTACCTTAAACAGTGATGCTCTGTCGCAAATAGCCTGAGCCCAGACCTTCCAACAGACACCGACACAGCTGGCTGCACACCCAGCACATTGGACCCGCCACTGCCTTAGGCCACCATCCATTCCCAACCTGGGTTTTCAGTCATCGGAACCTAGACCTTATCTCCAATCCCTGCACAGGGGGGAACCTGATGCACAAGTCAGAACCACTCCTTCCCCCTGGCAAGAAACCTTGCTGCAGGCAGTGAGTCAAACCTTCAGTGTAGGAGAAAACGGCATGACCCATGAGGCCACACCCAAGCGTGAGGGCCGCCTTGGGCACAAACACACATTGTGACCCTCAGCGTGAGTACCTTATTCAAGTAACGCCTCTCAGTGACTGGACCAAGAGCCCGCATATGTGGCTTGCCATGCCCATAGGCACCCAGGACTAACTAGATGGTGTGTATTCCAGTTGAGGGAACCTACTGCTGTGCTCTAGAGTCCCTCTCCTGGGGGGTCCCCTGTGGCAGAAAACAGTACTCTTCATTCCCACAGAATGAACACAAACACTTGGGAGCTTGGACAATCCCCCGAGAGGAAGGCTCTTCCTCGGCCTCTGAGACAACCCCTACCCTGACCGGACACTGTAAACGCAACACCCAGAGACAAAATCCTGAGTGACTGCCTCCCACTTGCCCTACTTTGATTTCCAGAGGATCTCCCCTCACGGACTAGAGATCAGGCCTGCCATTACATTGGCCCCTAGCTGAGCCAAGTTTGCTTTTTCAGACATCTGTCCCCCCAGCCCTGGCAAACAGAGCCTCTAGGCTGGGTCCTCTGGAGCCATACCACAGGACCGTGCCTGCTCTCTCCTGGGAAACTGTGTCCATTCCTTTGGCCACACACCTCCAGAATATGAGAAACCTCAAGGCCTCCGAGGACATCCCACTACTGGGAGCCTCACTGGACTCACAGGGGCATTCGGACACAAGCTGAGCAGCTACATCCATGAATGCATGCACACAGATGTCAACAGAGATAGACGGTTGAGCCGGACAGGCCTTTAGGCCGTAGTCTCAACTCTTGCTTTGGTTTCCAGGTGTCACTCCTCAGAGGCTTTGGTTCGAAGAACAGGGTATGGGGCTTTCCTGAGGCACGGAACAGAACTCCTCTCGTCTCCACATGGGAAGTTTCCTTGTTGGAGCCGTGTCAAACACCTCATGTTGGAGAATCCTGCAGAGTCCCTGAGCCACCTCCACATTCCAAGGTCTCCCAGGCCACCAAGCCACAGTAGGACTCATCTTCAGGAGAGTCCATTTCAACTCTCCCCTCTGGGTAGCTCACGCAGGAGCCCGCAGATTGAGCCTGCCTTGTCCTGACTAAAGAGTGGGAATATGAGGTGGCGTTCCCAGGCATCCATGCTTAGACACCTGCTCTCGAGTCTTTCCATATGGGGCCTCTTGGAACCATCCAATAGGACTCGACTGTCGTGCAGAAGGTAACCTTCAGTTTTGGAGCAGTTCACAAATCCCATCGTAGGCAAAACTTTCTGGCCTCATGAAGCCCCCACACCCTTCAGGAAGAGGCCATGCTGGACAAGAACTCTAGCCTGAGGCACGTCTCATAGTTGACATGACCTCAGTGCAGGAGATCTCGATTCAGCCTCTGCAGAGTGGGCCTGCCGTGCCCTCGGTCCCAAACCTCACGCTAGCTTGTGTTTTCCGACTTCCTTCCTCACACTCCTGGCAAACAAGCCCTCGGGACTAGGAACTCGGGAACCAAAACCCAGCCCAGTGTCTGCCCAACGGAAGAAAAACGTTTCCCTGTGGGGCTCTCCAGAAAACCCAGATGAGGATCAACCTGCTCGGGCCTCGACGGTACCCGAACTGGATAGGCTGCTCTGGGCACTCATGCTGTGCCTGACACAGCCTGAAGCCAGACGTCCAGACAGACAAGGAGACAGCTGGCCGCACACCCAGCACTTCGGACACGCCATGGTCTTATGCCGTCACCTCATCCTAACCTTGGTTTTCAGATATCTGAACCTAGACATTATATCAATTCTCCACACAGTTGGGTATAGCAAGCACAAAACAGAACTCCTCCTTCCCCATGGCTGTCAAGCTTGCTCTTGGCATGGAGTCACACCTTCAGGGTGGGAGAAACCTTCATGGCCCCTGATGCCACGCCCAAACTTGAGTGCTGCTTGGGCACAAATTCACACTGTGACCCTCAGCATGAGCCCCATGTCAAAGAAAGGCCTGTCAGGGCCTGGACCAAGAGCCCACATATGGGGCTTGCCAAGGCCCTATGCACCCAATCCTCACCACGGTTTGAATTTTCCAGTCGCCCCGCCCGTACCTGGAGCTCTGCTCTGGAATCCCTTTCTTGGAGAGACCCATGAGCCAGACAACACGACTCCACCCTTCCCACAAAATGACCCCAAACTCTTGGGAGCTGGGACAAATCCCCAGAGAGGGATACTCATCCACAGTACCTGAGGCCACCGCTCCAATCCACGGCTATCCCGGACACAACATCCAGAGACAAAAGCCTGAAGGAACGCCTCCCACTCGCCCTTGTTTCAGAGGCCCAGGAGCTCCCTCTCGGGCTGTACATCCGGCCTGCCATACCCTAGGCGCCACTCATAAGCTGAGTTTGTGTATCCAGACTTCTGTGCCCACAGCCTGGACCCACACAACATCCAGGCTAGGGCCTCTGGACCAAACAGCGAAAGATTGTGCCTGCCCTCTCCAAGGAAAGTGTGCCCAATCCATTGACCACAACCGTACAGGTTACGGAAAACCTCCAAGGTCCCTGAGGCCATCAATATTATAGACCACCCTGGACTAAGAGGGGCTTTCTGACACCAGCGGAGCAACTATCTCCACTTAGACTCTCAGACAGTGTCCCCAGAGACAGAAGGTTGAAATGGACAGGCCCCCAGGCCCTAATCTGAACCTTAGCTTTGGTTTCCATGTTTCCGTTCTCAGAGGACTGTTTTCGTAGACCAGCACATGGGGCTTTTCTGAGGCACCATACCAAACCTCTCTCATCTCCACATGGGCAGCTTTCTTACTGGGATGTATCAAACACTTCAGGTAGGAGAGTTCCGCAGGGCCACTGAACAACCAGCACATTCCAAGGTCTCCATGGACCCAAACGCACATTATGACGCATCCTCAGGAGAGGACATTTCAACTCAGCCCCCTGGGTCGCGTGTTCCAGAGGCAGCAGATCAAACATATCTTGTCGCTAATAGCCAATGGGAATGCGAGGCATGCTGTACAGGGATCCATCCTTCGAACCCTGCTCTCCAGTCCTTCCATATGGTATGTCCTGGAGCCATGCAACAGGACTCGAATGTCCCGCAGAAGGAAACCTTGTGGTTTGGGGCAACCTCCAAACTCAGCGTGGGAAAACTTCCTTGGCCTCATGAGGCCCCCACTTCATGAAGGTGCCATCATGGACACATACTCCAGCCTCAGCCAACGTCTGATCCTCAGCCTGACTTCAGATGCAGGAGATTTTGATTCAGCCTCTGCAGAGTGGGCCTGCTCTGCCCTTGGCTCCAATCCTCACACTAGCTTGTGTTTTCAGACTTCCGTCCTCACACTCCTGGCCCACAAACCCTCCCTACTGGGAATTCTGGGGCCACAATGAAGCACTGTGCCTGCCTCCCAGGAGAAAAACATTGTCTATGGCGCTGCCCAGAAACCCCAAATGAGGATCAAACTGCTTGGCCCTCGGCAACACCCCAATTGCATAGGCTACCTTAAACAGTGATGCTCTGTCGCAAATAGCCTGAGCCCAGACCTTCCAACAGACACCGACACAGCTGGCTGCACACCCAGCACATTGGACCCGCCACTGCCTTAGGCCACCATCCATTCCCAACCTGGGTTTTCAGTCATCGGAACCTAGACCTTATCTCCAATCCCTGCACAGGGGGGAACCTGATGCACAAGTCAGAACCCCTCCTTCCCCCTGGCAAGAAACCTTGCTGCAGGCAGTGAGTCAAACCTTCAGTGTAGGAGAAAACGGCATGACCCATGAGGCCACACCCAAGCGTGAGGGCCGCCTTGGGCACAAACACACATTGTGACCCTCAGCGTGAGTACCTTATTCAAGTAACGCCTCTCAGTGACTGGACCAAGAGCCCGCATATGTGGCTTGCCATGCCCATAGGCACCCAGGACTAACTAGATGGTGTGTATTCCAGTTGAGGGAACCCACTGCTGTGCTCTAGAGTCCCTCTCCTGGGGGTTCCCCTGTGGCAGGAAACAGTACTCTTCATTCCCACAGAATGAACACAAACACTTGGGAGCTTGGACAATCCCCCGAGAGGAAGGCTCTTCCTCGGCCTCTGAGACAACCCCTACCCTGACCGGACACTGTAAACGCAACACCCAGAGACAAAATCCTGAGTGACTGCCTCCCACTTGCCCTACTTTGATTTCCAGAGGTTCTCCCCTCACGGACTAGAGATCAGGCCTGCCATTACATTGGCCCCTAGCTGAGCCAAGTTTGCTTTTTCAGACATCTGTCCCCACAGCCCTGGCAAACACAGCCTCTAGGCTGGGTCCTCTGGAGCCATACCACAGGACCGTGCCTGCTCTCTCCTGGGAAACTGTGTCCATTCCTTTGGCCACACACCTCCAGAATATGAGAAACCTCAAGGCCTCCGAGGACATCCCACTACTGGGAGCCTCACTGGACTCACAGGGGCATTCGGACACAAGCTGAGCAGCTACATCCATGAATGCATGCACACAGATGTCAACAGAGATAGACGGTTGAGCCAGACAGGCCTTTAGGCCGTAGTCTCAACTCTTGCTTTGGTTTCCAGGTGTCACTCCTCAGAGGCTTTGGTTCGAAGAACAGGGTATGGGGCTTTCCTGAGGCACGGAACAGAACTCCTCTCGTCTCCACATGGGAAGTTTCCTTGTTGGAGCCGTGTCAAACACCTCATGTTGGAGAATCCTGCAGAGTCCCTGAGCCACCTCCACATTCCAAGGTCTCCCAGGCCACCAAGCCACAGTAGGACTCATCTTCAGGAGAGTCCATTTCAACTCTCCCCTCTGGGTAGCTCACGCAGGAGCCCGCAGATTGAGCCTGCCTTGTCCTGACTAAAGAGTGGGAATATTAGGTGGCGTTCCCAGGCATCCATGCTTAGACAACTGCTCTCGAGTCTTTCCATATGGGGCCTCTTGAAATCATCCAATAGGACTCGACTGTCGTGCAGAAGGTAACCTTCAGTTTTGGAGCAGTTCACAAATCCCATCATAGGCAAAACTTTCTGGCCTCATGAAGCCCCCACACCCTTCAGGAAGAGGCCATGCTGGACAAGAACTCTAGCCTGAGGCACGTCTCATAGTTGACATGACCTCAGTGCAGGAGATCTCGATTCAGCCTCTGCAGAGTGGGCCTGCCGTGCCCTCGGTCCCAAACCTCACGCTAGCTTGTGTTTTCCGACTTCCTTCCTCACACTCCTGGCAAACAAGCCCTCGGGACTAGGAACTCCGGAACCAAAACCCAGCCCAGTGTCTGCCCAACGGAAGAAAAACGTTTCCCTGTGGGGCTCTCCAGAAAACCCAGATGAGGATCAACCTGCTCGGGCCTCGACGGTACCCGAACTGGATAGGCTGCTCTGGGCACTCATGCTGTGCCTGACACAGCCTGAAGCCAGACGTCCAGACAGACAAGGAGACAGCTGGCCGCACACCCAGCACTTCGGACACGCCATGGTCTTATGCCGTCACCTCATCCTAACCTTGGTTTTCAGATATCTGAACCTAGACATTATATCAATTCTCCACACAGCTGGGTATAGCAAGCACAAAACAGAACTCCTCCTTCCCCATGGCTGTCAAGCTTGCTCTTGGCATGGAGTCACACCTTCAGGGTGGGAGAAACCTTCATGGCCCCTGATGCCACGCCCAAACTTGAGTGCTGCTTGGGCACAAATTCACACTGTGACCCTCAGCATGAGCCCCATGTCAAAGAAAGGCCTGTCAGGGCCTGGACCAAGAGCCCACATATGGGGCTTGCCAAGGCCCTATGCACCCAATCCTCACCACGGTTTGAATTTTCCAGTCGCCCCGCCCGTACCTGGAGCTCTGCTCTGGAATCCCTTTCTTGGAGAGACCCATGAGCCAGACAACACGACTCCACCCTTCCCACAAAATGACCCCAAACTCTTGGGAGCTGGGACAAATCCCCAGAGAGGGATACTCATCCACAGTACCTGAGGCCACCGCTCCAATCCACGGCTATCCCGGACACAACATCCAGAGACAAAAGCCTGAAGGAACGCCTCCCACTCGCCCTTGTTTCAGAGGCCCAGGAGCTCCCTCTCGGGCTGTACATCCGGCCTGCCATACCCTAGGCGCCACTCATAAGCTGAGTTTGTGTATCCAGACTTCTGTGCCCACCGCCTGGACCCACACAACATCCAGGCTAGGGCCTCTGGACCAAACAGCGAAAGATTGTGCCTGCCCTCTCCAAGGAAAGTGTGCCCAATCCATTGACCACAACCGTACAGGTTACGGAAAACCTCCAAGGTCCCTGAGGCCATCAATAGTATAGACCACCCTGGACTAAGAGGGGCTTTCTGACACCAGCGGAGCAACTATCTCCACTTAGACTCTCAGACAGTGTCCCCAGAGACAGAAGGTTGAAATGGACAGGCCCCCAGGCCCTAATCTGAACCTTAGCTTTGGTTTCCATGTTTCCGTTCTCAGAGGACTGTTTTCGTAGACCAGCACATGGGGCTATTCTGAGGCACCAAACCAAACCTCTCTCATCTCCACATGGGCAGCTTTCTTACTGGGATGTATCAAACACTTCAGGTAGGAGAGTTCCGCAGGGCCACTGAACAACCAGCACATTCCAAGGTCTCCATGGACCCAAACGCACATTATGACGCATCCTCAGGAGAGGCCATTTCAACTCAGCCCCCTGGGTCGCGTGTTCCAGAGGCAGCAGATCAAACATATCTTGTCGCTAATAGCCAATGGGAATGCGAGGCATGCTGTACAGGGATCAATCCTTCGAACCCTGCTCTCCAGTCCTTCCATATGGTATGTCCTGGAGCCATGCAACAGGACTCGAATGTCCCACAGAAGGAAACCTTGTGGTTTGGGGCAACCTCCAAACTCAGCGTGGGAAAACTTCCTTGGCCTCATGAGGCCCCCACTTCATGAAGGTGCCATCATGGACACATACTCCAGCCTCAGCCAACGTCTGATCCTCAGCCTGACTTCAGATGCAGGAGATTTTGATTCAGCCTCTGCAGAGTGGGCCTGCTCTGCCCTTTGCTCCAATCCTCACACTAGCTTGTGTTTTCAGACTTCCGTCCTCACACTCCTGGCCCACAAACCCTCCCTACTGGGAATTCTGGGGCCACAATGAAGCACTGTGCCTGCCTCCCAGGAGAAAAACATTGTCTATGGCGCTGCCCAGGAACCCCAAATGAGGATCAAACTGCTTGGCCCTCGGCAACACCCCAATTGCATCGGCTACCTTAAACAGTGATGCTCTGTCGCAAATAGCCTGAGCCCAGACCTTCCAACAGACACCGACACAGCTGGCTGCACACCCAGCACATTGGACCCGCCACTGCCTTAGGCCACCATCCATTCCCAACCTGGGTTTTCAGTCATCGGAACCTAGACCTTATCTCCAATCCCTGCACAGGGCGGAACCTGATGCACAAGTCAGAACCCCTCCTTCCCCCTGGCAAGAAACCTTGCTGCAGGCAGTGAGTCAAACCTTCAGTGTAGGAGAAAACGGCATGACCCATGAGGCCACACCCAAGCGTGAGGGCCGCCTTGGGCACAAACACACATTGTGACCCTCAGCGTGAGTACCTTATTCAAGTAACGCCTCTCAGTGACTGGACCAAGAGCCCGCATATGTGGCTTGCCATGCCCATAGGCACCCAGGACTAATTAGATGGTGTGTATTCCAGTTGAGGGAACCCACTGCTGTGCTCTAGAGTCCCTCTCCTGGGGGGTCCCCTGTGGCAGAAAACAGTACTCTTCATTCCCACAGAATGAACACAAACACTTGGGAGCTTGGACAATCCCCCGAGAGGAAGGCTCTTCCTCGGCCTCTGAGACAACCCATACCCTGACCGGACACTGTAAACGCAACACCCAGAGACAAAATCCTGAGTGACTGCCTCCCACTTGCCCTACTTTGATTTCCAGAGGATCTCCCCTCACGGACTAGAGATCAGGCCTGCCATTACATTGGCCCCTAGCTGAGCCAAGTTTGCTTTTTCAGACATCTGTCCCCACAGCCCTGGCAAACACAGCCTCTAGGCTGGGTCCTCTGGAGCCATACACAGGACCGTGCCTGCTCTCTCCTGGGAAACTGTGTCCATTCCTTTGGCCACACACCTCCAGAATATGAGAAACCTCAAGGCCTCCGAGGACATCCCACTACTGGGAGCCTCACTGGACTCACAGGGGCATTCGGACACAAGCTGAGCAGCTACATCCATGAATGCATGCACACAGATGTCAACAGAGATAGACGGTTGAGCCGGACAGGCCTTTAGGCCGTAGTCTCAACCCTTGCTTTGGTTTCCAGGTGTCACTCCTCAGAGGCTTTGGTTCGAAGAACAGGGTATGGGGCTTTCCTGAGGCACGGAACAGAACTCCTCTCGTCTCCACATGGGAAGTTTCCTTGTTGGAGCTGTGTCAAACACCTCATGTTGGAGAATCCTGCAGAGTCCCTGAGCCACCTCCACATTCCAAGGTCTCCCAGGCCACCAAGCCACAGTAGGACTCATCTTCAGGAGAGTCCATTTCAACTCTCCCCTCTGGGTAGCTCACGCAGGAGCCCGCAGATTGAGCCTGCCTTGTCCTGACTAAAGAGTGGGAATATGAGGTGGCGTTCCCAGGCATCCATGCTTAGACACCTGCTCTCGAGTCTTTCCATATGGGGCCTCTTGGAACCATCCAATAGGACTCGACTGTCGTGCAGAAGGTAACCTTCAGTTTTGGAGCAGTTCACAAATCCCATCGTAGGCAAAACTTTCTGGCCTCATGAAGCCCCCACACCCTTCAGGAAGAGGCCATGCTGGACAAGAACTCTAGCCTGAGGCACGTCTCATAGTTGACATGACCTCAGTGCAGGAGATCTCGATTCAGCCTCTGCAGAGTGGGCCTGCCGTGCCCTCGGTCCCAAACCTCACGCTAGCTTGTGTTTTCCGACTTCCTTCCTCACACTCCTGGCAAACAAGCCCTCGGGACTAGGAACTCCGGAACCAAAACCCAGCCCAGTGTCTGCCCAACGGAAGAAAAACGTTTCCCTGTGGGGCTCTCCAGAAAACCCAGATGAGGATCAACCTGCTCGGGCCTCGACGGTACCCGAACTGGATAGGCTGCTCTGGGCACTCATGCTCTGCCTGACACAGCCTGAAGCCAGACGTCCAGACAGACAAGGAGACAGCTGGCCGCACACCCAGCACTTCGGACACGCCATGGTCTTATGCCGTCACCTCATCCTAACCTTGGTTTTCAGATATCTGAACCTAGACATTATATCAGTTCTCCACACAGCTGGGTATAGCAAGCACAAAACAGAACTCCTCCTTCCCCATGGCTGTCAACCTGCTCTTGGCATGGAGTCACACCTTCAGGGTGGGAGAAACCTTCATGGCCCCTGATGCCACGCCCAAACTTGAGTGCTGCTTGGGCACAAATTCACACTGTGACCCTCAGCATGAGCCCCATGTCAAAGAAAGGCCTGTCAGGGCCTGGACCAAGAGCCCACATATGGGGCTTGCCAAGGCCCTATGCACCCAATCCTCACCACGGTTTGAATTTTCCAGTCGCCCCGCCCGTACCTGGAGCTCTGCTCTGGAATCCCTTTCTTGGAGAGACCCATGAGCCAGAAAACACGACTCCACCCTTCCCACAAAATGACCCCAAACTCTTGGGAGCTGGGACAAATCCCCATAGAGGGATACTCGTCCACAGTACCTGAGGCCACCGCTCCAATCCACGGCTATCCCGGACACAACATCCAGAGACAAACCTGAAGGAACGCCATTTCACTCGCCCTTGTTTCAGAGGCCCAGGAGCTCCCTCTCGGGCTGTACATCCGGCCTGCCATACCCTAGGCGCCACTCATAAGCTGAGTTTGTGTATCCAGACTTCTGTGCCCACAGCCTGGACCCACACAACATCCAGGCTAGGGCCTCTGGACCAAACAGTGAAAGATTGTGCCTGCCCTCTCCAAGGAAAGTGTGCCCAATCCATTGACCACAACCCTACAGGTTACGGAAAACCTCCAAGGTCCCTGAGGCCATCAATAGTTTAGACCACCCTGGACTAAGAGGGGCTTTCTGACACCAGCGGAGCAACTATCTCCACTTAGACTCTCAGACAGTGTCCCCAGAGACAGAAGGTTGAAATGGACAGGCCCCCAGGCCCTAATCTGAACCTTAGCTTTGGTTTCCATGTTTCCATTCTCAGAGGACTGTTTTCGTAGACCAGCACATGGGGCTTTTCTGAGGCACCAAACCAAACCTCTCTCATCTCCACATGGGCAGCTTTCTTACTGGGATGTATCAAACACTTCAGGTAGGAGAGTTCCGCAGGGCCACTGAACAACCAGCACATTCCAAGGTCTCCATGGACCCAAACGCACATTATGACGCATCCTCAGGAGAGGCCATTTCAACTCAGCCCCCTGGGTCGCGTGTTCCAGAGGCAGCAGATCAAACATATCTTGTCGCTAATAGCCAATGGGAATGCGAGGCATGCTGTACAGGGATCCATCCTTCGAACCCTGCTCTCCAGTCCTTCCATATGGTATGTCCTGGAGCCATGCAACAGGACTCGAATGTCCCGCAGAAGGAAACCTTGTGGTTTGGGGCAACCTCCAAACTCAGCGTGGGAAAACTTTCTTGGCCTCATGAGGCCCCCACTTCATGAAGGTGCCATCATGGACACATACTCCAGCCTCAGCCAACGTCTGATCCTCAGCCTGACTTCAGATGCAGGAGATTTTGATTCAGCCTCTGCAGAGTGGGCCTGCTCTGCCTTTGGCTCCAATCCTCACACTAGCTTGTGTTTTCAGACTTCCGTCCTCACACTCCTGGCCCACAAACCCTCCCTACTGGGAATTCTGGGGCCACAATGAAGCACTGTGCCTGCCTCCCAGGAGAAAAACATTGTCTATGGCGCTGCCCAGAAACCCCAAATGAGGATCAAACTGCTTGGCCCTCGGCAACACCCCAATTGCATAGGCTACCTTAAACAGTGATGCTCTGTCGCAAATAGCCTGAGCCCAGACCTTCCAACAGACACCGACACAGCTGGCTGCACACCCAGCACATTGGACCCGCCACTGCCTTAGGCCACCATCCATTCCCAACCTGGGTTTTCAGTCATCGGAACCTAGACCTTATCTCCAATCCCTGCACAGGGGGGAACCTGATGCACAAGTCAGAACCCCTCCTTCCCCCTGGCAAGAAATATTGCTGCTGGCAGTGAGTCAAACCTTCAGTGTAGGAGAAAACGGCATGGCCCATGAGGCCACGCCCAAGCGTGAGGGCCGCCTTGGGCACAAACACACATTGTGACCCTCAGCGTGAGTACCGTATTCAAGTAACGCCTCTCAGTGACTGGACCAAGAGCCCGCATATGTGGCTTGCCATGCCCATAGGCACCCAGGACTAACTAGATGGTGTGTATTCCAGTTGAGGGAACCCACTGCTGTGCTCTAGAGTCCCTCTCCTGGGGGGTCCCCTGTGGCAGAAAACAGTACTCTTCATTCCCACAGAATGAACACAAACACTTGGGAGCTTGGACAATCCCCCGAGAGGAAGGCTCTTCCTCGGCCTCTGAGACAACCCCTACCCTGACCGGACACTGTAAACGCAACACCCAGAGACAAAATCCTGAGTGACTGCCTCCCACTTGCCCTACTTTGATTTCCAGAGGATCTCCTGTCACGGACTAGAGATCAGGCCTGCCATTACATTGGCCCCTAGCTGAGCCAAGTTTGCTTTTTCAGACATCTGTCCCCACAGCCCTGGCAAACACAGCCTCTAGGCTGGGTCCTCTGGAGCCATACCACAGGACCGTGCCTGCTCTCTCCTGGGAAACTGTGTCCATTCCTTTGGCCACACACCTCCAGAATATGAGAAACCTCAAGGCCTCCGAGGACATCCCACTACTGGGAGCCTCACTGGACTCACAGGGGCATTCGGACACAAGCTGAGCAGCTACATCCATGAATGCATGCACACAGATGTCAACAGAGATAGACGGTTGAGCCGGACAGGCCTTTAGGCCGTAGTCTCAACTCTTGCTTTGGTTTCCAGGTGTCACTCCTCAGAGGCTTTGGTTCGAAGAACAGGGTATGGGGCTTTCCTGAGGCACGGAACAGAACTCCTCTCGTCTCCACATGGGAAGTTTCCTTGTTGGAGCCGTGTCAAACACCTCATGTTGGAGAATCCTGCAGAGTCCCTGAGCCACCTCCACATTCCAAGGTCTCCCAGGCCACCAAGCCACAGTAGGACTCATCTTCAGGAGAGTCCATTTCAACTCTCCCCTCTGGGTAGCTCACGCAGGAGCCCGCAGATTGAGCCTGCCTTGTCCTGACTAAAGAGTGGGAATATGAGGTGGCGTTCCCAGGCATCCATGCTTAGACACCTGCTCTCGAGTCTTTCCATATGGGGCCTCTTGGAACCATCCAATAGGACTCGACTGTCGTGCAGAAGGTAACCTTCAGTTTTGGAGCAGTTCACAAATCCCATCGTAGGCAAAACTTTCTGGCCTCATGAAGCCCCCACACCCTTCAGGAAGAGGCCATGCTGGACAAGAACTCTAGCCTGAGGCACGTCTCATAGTTGACATGACCTCAGTGCAGGAGATCTCGATTCAGCCTCTGCAGAGTGGGCCTGCCGTGCCCTCGGTCCCAAACCTCACGCTAGCTTGTGTTTTCCGACTTCCTTCCTCACACTCCTGGCAAACAAGCCCTCGGGACTAGGAACTCCGGAACCAAAACCCAGCCCAGTGTCTGCCCAACGGAAGAAAAACGTTTCCCTGTGGGGCTCTCCAGAAAACCCAGATGAGGATCAACCTGCTCGGGCCTCGACGGTACCCGAACTGGATAGGCTGCTCTGGGCACTCATGCTCTGCCTGACACAGCCTGAAGCCAGACGTCCAGACAGACAAGGAGACAGCTGGCCGCACACCCAGCACTTCGGACACGCCATGGTCTTATGCCGTCACCTCATCCTAACCTTGGTTTTCAGATATCTGAACCTAGACATTATATCAATTCTCCACACAGCTGGGTATAGCAAGCACAAAACAGAACTCCTCCTTCCCCATGGCTGTCAAGCTTGCTCTTGGCATGGAGTCACACCTTCAGGGTGGGAGAAACCTTCATGGCCCCTGATGCCACGCCCAAACTAGAGTGCTGCTTGGGCACAAATTCACACTGTGACCCTCAGCATGAGCCCCATGTCAAAGAAAGGCCTGTCAGGGCCTGGACCAAGAGCCCACATATGGGGCTTGCCAAGGCCCTATGCACCCAATCCTCACCACGGTTTGAATTTTCCAGTCGCCCCGCCCGTACCTGGAGCTCTGCTCTGGAATCCCTTTCTTGGAGAGACCCATGAGCCAGACAACACGACTCCACCCTTCCCACAAAATGACCCCAAACTCTTGGGAGCTGGGACAAATCCCCAGAGAGGGATACTCGTCCACAGTACCTGAGGCCACCGCTCCAATCCACGGCTATCCCGGACACAACAACCAGAGACAAAAGCCTGAAGGAACGCCTCCCACTCGCCCTTGTTTCAGAGGCCCAGGAGCTCCCTCTCGGGCTGTACATCCGGCCTGCCATACCCTAGGCGCCACTCATAAGCTGAGTTTGTGTATCCAGACTTCTGTGCCCACAGCCTGGACCCACACAACATCCAGGCTAGGGCCTCTGGACCAAACAGCGAAAGATTGTGCCTGCCCTCTCCAAGGAAAGTGTGCCCAATCCATTGACCACAACCCTACAGGTTACGGAAAACCTCCAAGGTCCCTGAGGCCATCAATAGTTTAGACCACCCTGGACTAAGAGGGGCTTTCTGACACCAGCGGAGCAACTATCTCCACTTAGACTCTCAGACAGTGTCCCCAGAGACAGAAGGTTGAAATGGACAGGCCCCCAGGCCCTAATCTGAACCTTAGCTTTGGTTTCCATGTTTCCGTTCTCAGAGGACTGTTTTCGTAGACCAGCACATGGGGCTTTTCTGAGGCACCAAACCAAACCTCTCTCATCTCCACATGGGCAGCTTTCTTACTGGGATGTATCAAACACTTCAGGTAGGAGAGTTCCGCAGGGCCACTGAACAACCAGCACATTCCAAGGTCTCCATGGACCCAAACGCACATTATGACGCATCCTCAGGAGAGGCCATTTCAACTCAGCCCCCTGGGTGGCGTGTTCCAGAGGCAGCAGATCAAACATATCTTGTCGCTAATAGCCAATGGGAATGCGAGGCATGCTGTACAGGGATCCATCCTTCGAACCCTGCTCTCCAGTCCTTCCATATGGTATGTCCTGGAGCCATGCAACAGGACTCGAATGTCCCGCAGAAGGAAACCTTGTGGTTTGGGGCAACCTCCAAACTCAGCGTGGGAAAACTTCCTTGGCCTCATGAGGCCCCCACTTCATGAAGGTGCCATCATGGACACATACTCCAGCCTCAGCCAACGTCTGATCCTCAGCCTGACTTCAGATGCAGGAGATTTTGATTCAGCCTCTGCAGAGTGGGCCTGCTCTGCCCTTGGCTCCAATCCTCACACTAGCTTGTGTTTTCAGACTTCCGTCCTCACACTCCTGGCCCACAAACCCTCCCTACTGGGAATTCTGGGGCCACAATGAAGCACTGTGCCTGCCTCCCAGGAGAAAAACATTGTCTATGGCGCTGCCCAGAAACCCCAAATGAGGATCAAACTGCTTGGCCCTCGGCAACACCCCAATTGCATCGGCTACCTTAAACAGTGATGCTCTGTCGCAAATAGCCTGAGCCCAGACCTTCCAACAGACACCGACACAGCTGGCTGCACACCCAGCACATTGGACCCGCCACTGCCTTAGGCCACCATCCATTCCCAACCTGGGTTTTCAGTCATCGGAACCTAGACCTTATCTCCAATCCCTGCACAGGGGGGAACCTGATGCACAAGTCAGAACCCCTCCTTCCCCATGGCAAGAAACCTTGCTGCTGGCAGTGAGTCAAACCTGCAGTGTAGGAGAAAACGGCATGGCCCATGAGGCCACGCCCAAGCGTGAGGGCCGCCTTGGGCACAAACACACATTGTGACCCTCAGCGTGAGTACCTTATTCAAGTAACGCCTCTCAGTGACTGGACCAAGAGCCCGCATATGTGGCTTGCCATGCCCATAGGCACCCAGGACTAACTAGATGGTGTGTATTCCAGTTGAGGGAACCCACTGCTGTGCTCTAGAGTCCCTCTCCTGGGGGGTCCCCTGTGGCAGAAAACAGTACTCTTCATTCCCACAGAATGAACACAAACACTTGGGAGCTTGGACAATCCCCCGAGAGGAAGGCTCTTCCTCGGCCTCTGAGACAACCCCTACCCTGACCGGACACTGTAAACGCAACACCCAGAGACAAAATCCTGAGTGACTGCCTCCCACTTGCCCTACTTTGATTTCCAGAGGATCTCCCCTCACGGACTAGAGATCAGGCCTGCCATTACATTGGCCCCTAGCTGAGCCAAGTTTGCTTTTTCAGACATCTGTCCCCACAGCCCTGGCAAACACAGCCTCTAGGCTGGGTCCTCTGGAGCCATACCACTGGACCGTGCCTGCTCTCTCCTGGGAAACTGTGTCCATTCCTTTGGCCACACACCTCCAGAATATGAGAAACCTCAAGGCCTCCGAGGACATCCCACTACTGGGAGACTCACTGGACTCACAGGGGCATTCGGACACAAGCTGAGCAGCTACATCCATGAATGCATGCACACAGATGTCAACAGAGATAGACGGTTGAGCCGGACAGGCCTTTAGGCCGTAGTCTCAACTCTTGCTTTGGTTTCCAGGTGTCACTCCTCAGAGGCTTTGGTTCGAAGAACAGGGTATGGGGCTTTCCTGAGGCACGGAACAGAACTCCTCTCGTCTCCACATGGGAAGTTTCCTTGTTGGAGCCGTGTCAAACACCTCATGTTGGAGAATCCTGCAGAGTCCCTGAGCCACCTCCACATTCCAAGGTCTCCCAGGCCACCAAGCCACAGTAGGACTCATCTTCAGGAGAGTCCATTTCAACTCTCCCCTCTGGGTAGCTCACGCAGGAGCCCGCAGATTGAGCCTGCCTTGTCCTGACTAAAGAGTGGGAATATGAGGTGGCGTTCCCAGGCATCCATGCTTAGACACCTGCTCTCGAGTCTTTCCATATGGGGCCTCTTGGAACCATCCAATAGGACTCGACTGTCGTGCAGAAGGTAACCTTCAGTTTTGGAGCAGTTCACAAATCCCATCGTAGGCAAAACTTTCTGGCCTCATGAAGCCCCCACACCCTTCAGGAAGAGGCCATGCTGGACAAGAACTCTAGCCTGAGGCACGTCTCATAGTTGACATGACCTCAGTGCAGGAGATCTCGATTCAGCCTCTGCAGAGTGGGCCTGCCGTGCCCTCGGTCCCAAACCTCACGCTAGCTTGTGTTTTCCGACTTCCTTCCTCACACTCCTGGCAAACAAGCCCTCGGGACTAGGAACTCCGGAACCAAAACCCAGCCCAGTGTCTGCCCAACGGAAGAAAAACGTTTCCCTGTGGGGCTCTCCAGAAAACCCAGATGAGGATCAACCTGCTCGGGCCTCGACGGTACCCGAACTGGATAGGCTGCTCTGGGCACTCATGCTGTGCCTGACACAGCCTGAAGCCAGACGTCCAGACAGACAAGGAGACAGCTGGCCGCACACCCAGCACTTCGGACACGCCATGGTCTTATGCCGTCACCTCATCCTAACCTTGGTTTTCAGATATCTGAACCTAGACATTATATCAATTCTCCACACAGCTGGGTATAGCAAGCACAAAACAGAACTCCTCCTTCCCCATGGCTGTCAAGCTTGCTCTTGGCATGGAGTCACACCTTCAGGGTGGGAGAAACCTTCATGGCCCCTGATGCCACGCCCAAACTTGAGTGCTGCTTGGGCACAAATTCACACTGTGACCCTCAGCATGAGCCCCATGTCAAAGAAAGGCCTGTCAGGGCCTGGACCAAGAGCCCACATATGGGGCTTGCCAAGGCCCTATGCACCCAATCCTCACCACGGTTTGAATTTTCCAGTCTCCCCGCCCGTACCTGGAGCTCTGCTCTGGAATCCCTTTCTTGGAGAGACCCATGAGCCAGACAACACGACTCCACCCTTCCCACAAAATGACCCCAAACTCTTGGGAGCTGGGACAAATCCCCAGAGAGGGATACTCGTCCACAGTACCTGAGGCCACCGCTCCAATCCACGGCTATACGGACACAACAACCAGAGACAAAAGCCTGAAGGAACGCCTCCCACTCGCCCTTGTTTCAGAGGCCCAGGAGCTCCCTCTCGGGCTGTACATCCGGCCTGCCATACCCTAGGCGCCACTCCTAAGCTGAGTTTGTGTATCCAGACTTCTGTGCCCACAGGCTGGACCCACACAACATCCAGGCTAGGGCCTCTGGACCAAACAGCGAAAGATTGTGCCTGCCCTCTCCAAGGAAAGTGTGCCCAATCCATTGACCACAACCCTACAGGTTACGGAAAACCTCCAAGGTCCCTGAGGCCATCAATAGTATAGACCACCCTGGACTAAGAGGGGCTTTCTGACACCAGCGGAGCAACTATCTCCACTTAGACTCTCAGACAGTGTCCCCAGAGACAGAAGGTTGAAATGGACAGGCCCCCAGGCCCTAATCTGAACCTTAGCTTTGGTTTCCATGTTTCCGTTCTCAGAGGACTGTTTTCGTAGACCAGCACATGGGGCTTTTCTGAGGCACCAAACCAAACCTCTCTCATCTCCACATGGGCAGCTTTCTTACTGGGATGTATCAAACACTTCAGGTAGGAGAGTTCCGCAGGGCCACTGAACAACCAGCACATTCCAAGGTCTCCATGGACCCAAACGCACATTATGACGCATCCTCAGGAGAGGCCATTTCAACTCAGCCCCCTGGGTGGCGTGTTCCAGAGGCAGCAGATCAAACATATCTTGTCGCTAATAGCCAATGGGAATGCGAGGCATGCTGTACAGGGATCCATCCTTCGAACCCTGCTCTCCAGTCCTTCCATATGGTATGTCCTGGAGCCATGCAACAGGACTCGAATGTCCCGCAGAAGGAAACCTTGTGGTTTGGGGCAACCTCCAAACTCAGCGTGGGAAAACTTCCTTGGCCTCATGAGGCCCCCACTTCATGAAGGTGCCATCATGGACACATACTCCAGCCTCAGCCAACGTCTGATCCTCAGCCTGACTTCAGATGCAGGAGATTTTGATTCAGCCTCTGCAGAGTGGGCCTGCTCTGCCCTTGGCTCCAATCCTCACACTAGCTTGTGTTTTCAGACTTCCGTCCTCACACTCCTGGCCCACAAACCCTCCCTACTGGGAATTCTGGGGCCACAATGAAGCACTGTGCCTGCCTCCCAGGAGAAAACCATTGTCTATGGCGCTGCCCAGAAACCCCAAATGAGGATCAAACTGCTTGGCCCTCGGCAACACCCCAATTGCATCGGCTACCTTAAACAGTGATGCTCTGTCGCAAATAGCCTGAGCCCAGACCTTCCAACAGACACCGACACAGCTGGCTGCACACCCAGCACATTGGACCCGCCACTGCCTTAGGCCACCATCCATTCCCATCCTGGGTTTTCAGTCATCGGAACCTAGACCTTATCTCCAATCCCTGCACAGGGGGGAACCTGATGCACAAGTCAGAACCCCTCCTTCCCCCTGGCAAGAAACCTTGCTGCAGGCAGTGAGTCAAACCTTCAGTGTAGGAGAAAACGGCATGGCCCATGAGGCCACACCCAAGCGTGAGGGCCGCCTTGGGCACAAACACACATTGTGACCCTCAGCGTGAGTACCGTATTCAAGTAACGCCTCTCAGTGACTGGACCAAGAGCCCGCATATGTGGCTTGCCATGCCCATAGGCACCCAGGACTAACTAGATGGTGTGTATTCCAGTTGAGGGAACCCACTGCTGTGCTCTAGAGTCCCTCTCCTGGGGGGTCCCCTGTGGCAGAAAACAGTACTCTTCATTCCCACAGAATGAACACAAACACTTGGGAGCTTGGACAATCCCCCGAGAGGAAGGCTCTTCCTCGGCCTCTGAGACAACCCCTACCCTGACCGGACACTGTAAACGCAACACCCAGAGACAAAATCCTGAGTGACTGCCTCCCACTTGCCCTACTTTGATTTCCAGAGGATCTCCCCTCACGGACTAGAGATCAGGCCTGCCATTACATTGGCCCCTAGCTGAGCCAAGTTTGCTTTTTCAGACATCTGTCCCCACAGCCCTGGCAAACACAGCCTCTAGGCTGGGTCCTCTGGAGCCATACCACAGGACCGTGCCTGCTCTCTCCTGGGAAACTGTGTCCATTCCTTTGGCCACACACCTCCAGAATATGAGAAACCTCAAGGCCTCCGAGGACATCCCACTACTGGGAGCCTCACTGGACTCACAGGGGCATTCGGACACAAGCTGAGCAGCTACATCCATGAATGCATGCACACAGATGTCAACAGAGATAGACGGTTGAGCCGGACAGGCCTTTAGGCCGTAGTCTCAACTCTTGCTTTGGTTTCCAGGTGTCACTCCTCAGAGGCTTTGGTTCGAAGAACAGGGTATGGGGCTTTCCTGAGGCACGGAACAGAACTCCTCTCGTCTCCACATGGGAAGTTTCCTTGTTGGAGCCGTGTCAAACACCTCATGTTGGAGAATCCTGCAGAGTCCCTGAGCCACCTCCACATTCCAAGGTCTCCCAGGCCACCAAGCCACAGTAGGACTCATCTTCAGGAGAGTCCATTTCAACTCTCCCCTCTGGGTAGCTCACGCAGGAGCCCGCAGATTGAGCCTGCCTTGTCCTGACTAAAGAGTGGGAATATGAGGTGGCGTTCCCAGGCATCCATGCTTAGACACCTGCTCTCGAGTCTTTCCATATGGGGCCTCTTGGAACCATCCAATAGGACTCGACTGTCGTGCAGAAGGTAACCTTCAGTTTTGGAGCAGTTCACAAATCCCATCGTAGGCAAAACTTTCTGGCCTCATGAAGCCCCCACACCCTTCAGGAAGAGGCCATGCTGGACAAGAACTCTAGCCTGAGGCACGTCTCATAGTTGACATGACCTCAGTGCAGGAGATCTCGATTCAGCCTCTGCAGAGTGGGCCTGCCGTGCCCTCGGTCCCAAACCTCACGCTAGCTTGTGTTTTCCGACTTCCTTCCTCACACTCCTGGCAAACAAGCCCTCGGGACTAGGAACTCCGGAACCAAAACCCAGCCCAGTGTCTGCCCAACGGAAGAAAAACGTTTCCCTGTGGGGCTCTCCAGAAAACCCAGATGAGGATCAACCTGCTCGGGCCTCGACGGTACCCGAACTGGATAGGCTGCTCTGGGCACTCATGCTCTGCCTGACACAGCCTGAAGCCAGACGTCCAGACAGACAAGGAGACAGCTGGCCGCACACCCAGCACTTCGGACACGCCATGGTCTTATGCCGTCACCTCATCCTAACCTTGGTTTTCAGATATCTGAACCTAGACATTATATCAATTCTCCACACAGCTGGGTATAGCAAGCACAAAACAGAACTCCTCCTTCCCCATGGCTGTCAAGCTTGCTCTTGGCATGGAGTCACACCTTCAGGGTGGGAGAAACCTTCATGGCCCCTGATGCCACGCCCAAACTAGAGTGCTGCTTGGGCACAAATTCACACTGTGACCCTCAGCATGAGCCCCATGTCAAAGAAAGGCCTGTCAGGGCCTGGACCAAGAGCCCACATATGGGGCTTGCCAAGGCCCTATGCACCCAATCCTCACCACGGTTTGAATTTTCCAGTCGCCCCGCCCGTACCTGGAGCTCTGCTCTGGAATCCCTTTCTTGGAGAGACCCATGAGCCAGACAACACGACTCCACCCTTCCCACAAAATGACCCCAAACTCTTGGGAGCTGGGACAAATCCCCAGAGAGGGATACTCGTCCACAGTACCTGAGGCCACCGCTCCAATCCACGGCTATCCCGGACACAACAACCAGAGACAAAAGCCTGAAGGAACGCCTCCCACTCGCCCTTGTTTCAGAGGCCCAGGAGCTCCCTCTCGGGCTGTACATCCGGCCTGCCATACCCTAGGCGCCACTCATAAGCTGAGTTTGTGTATCCAGACTTCTGTGCCCACAGCCTGGACCCACACAACATCCAGGCTAGGGCCTCTGGACCAAACAGCGAAAGATTGTGCCTGCCCTCTCCAAGGAAAGTGTGCCCAATCCATTGACCACAACCCTACAGGTTACGGAAAACCTCCAAGGTCCCTGAGGCCATCAATAGTTTAGACCACCCTGGACTAAGAGGGGCTTTCTGACACCAGCGGAGCAACTATCTCCACTTAGACTCTCAGACAGTGTCCCCAGAGACAGAAGGTTGAAATGGACAGGCCCCCAGGCCCTAATCTGAACCTTAGCTTTGGTTTCCATGTTTCCGTTCTCAGAGGACTGTTTTCGTAGACCAGCACATGGGGCTTTTCTGAGGCACCAAACCAAACCTCTCTCATCTCCACATGGGCAGCTTTCTTACTGGGATGTATCAAACACTTCAGGTAGGAGAGTTCCGCAGGGCCACTGAACAACCAGCACATTCCAAGGTCTCCATGGACCCAAACGCACATTATGACGCATCCTCAGGAGAGGCCATTTCAACTCAGCCCCCTGGGTGGCGTGTTCCAGAGGCAGCAGATCAAACATATCTTGTCGCTAATAGCCAATGGGAATGCGAGGCATGCTGTACAGGGATCCATCCTTCGAACCCTGCTCTCCAGTCCTTCCATATGGTATGTCCTGGAGCCATGCAACAGGACTCGAATGTCCCGCAGAAGGAAACCTTGTGGTTTGGGGCAACCTCCAAACTCAGCGTGGGAAAACTTCCTTGGCCTCATGAGGCCCCCACTTCATGAAGGTGCCATCATGGACACATACTCCAGCCTCAGCCAACGTCTGATCCTCAGCCTGACTTCAGATGCAGGAGATTTTGATTCAGCCTCTGCAGAGTGGGCCTGCTCTGCCCTTGGCTCCAATCCTCACACTAGCTTGTGTTTTCAGACTTCCGTCCTCACACTCCTGGCCCACAAACCCTCCCTACTGGGAATTCTGGGGCCACAATGAAGCACTGTGCCTGCCTCCCAGGAGAAAAACATTGTCTATGGCGCTGCCCAGAAACCCCAAATGAGGATCAAACTGCTTGGCCCTCGGCAACACCCCAATTGCATCGGCTACCTTAAACAGTGATGCTCTGTCGCAAATAGCCTGAGCCCAGACCTTCCAACAGACACCGACACAGCTGGCTGCACACCCAGCACATTGGACCCGCCACTGCCTTAGGCCACCATCCATTCCCAACCTGGGTTTTCAGTCATCGGAACCTAGACCTTATCTCCAATCCCTGCACAGGGGGGAACCTGATGCACAAGTCAGAACCCCTCCTTCCCCCTGGCAAGAAACCTTGCTGCTGGCAGTGAGTCAAACCTTCAGTGTAGGAGAAAACGGCATGGCCCATGAGGCCACGCCCAAGCGTGAGGGCCGCCTTGGGCACAAACACACATTGTGACCCTCAGCGTGAGTACCTTATTCAAGTAACGCCTCTCAGTGACTGGACCAAGAGCCCGCATATGTGGCTTGCCATGCCCATAGGCACCCAGGACTAACTAGATGGTGTGTATTCCAGTTGAGGGAACCCACTGCTGTGCTCTAGAGTCCCTCTCCTGGGGGGTCCCCTGTGGCAGAAAACAGTACTCTTCATTCCCACAGAATGAACACAAACACTTGGGAGCTTGGACAATCCCCCGAGAGGAAGGCTCTTCCTCGGCCTCTGAGACAACCCCTACCCTGACCGGACACTGTAAACGCAACACCCAGAGACAAAATCCTGAGTGACTGCCTCCCACTTGCCCTACTTTGATTTCCAGGGGATCTCCCCTCACGGACTAGAGATCATTGCCAATGAAACTGTGCCCATCAAATTGCCCTATCTTTCCAGATTAGGAGAAAACTGCAAGGCCCCTGAGCCCACCCCAATACTGGTTGCCACTCTGTACACAAATGCACAGTCTGGAACACCCTGATCACCTACATCTAGGCAGACTTTGAAGTCAATGATACTGAGTCAGAGGATTGAACCTCACATTCCGTTAGGATTTTATTAGAACCCTAGATTAAATTTTCAGGCATCTATCCTCAGAGGCCTGTTCTGCAATACCAAATTATGATACATTTGGTCCGTTAGCCCCACATCAGAACATCTCTGGTCCGAGAAGGAAATCGTGCCCTTTGACCAGTGTCAAACCCTCAGGGTAGATGAATCCTACATGGTCCCTTAGCCACCAGCACACTGTAAGGTCTCCATGGTAACAAACCTGCATTATGACCCATCTTCATGAGACTTCATGTCAACTCCAGGCCTTGGTAATTCGCCCAAGAGCCACCAGAACGAATTGGCCATGTTTCTCAGCTGCAATTTTAATGGAGGTGTGCTTTTCAGGCATCCACGTGGGAGTGCTCTGCTACCCAAACTTTCCACATGGGGGATCCTGGAGCAAATAAACCAGTCTCCCCCTGTGTGGTAGAAGGAAACTTTGCTGTTTGAAGCATCTCACAAGCCCCAGCATGTGAAATCCTCCATGGCCTCTTGACGCCACCCCTCCATTCATCGGTCATCATAGACATAAACTCCAGCATGGGGAAATGTCTGACTTTCACCTTTACTCAGGTGCTGGATATCTGGAATCAGACACTGCACAATGGAACTGCCTTTTGCTTGGCACTGAATTGAACCTTAGCTTGAGTTTACAATTCCATCCTCACCCTACTGGTCCCCAAGCCCACTTGATAGGGAATTCTGGGGCCACAACGCAGCTTTTTGCCTTCCCCTTAGAAAGAAGAAGGGCATGGTGATTCTGCCCAGAAACTCTGCATGAGGATCAATCTGCTCAGCCCTTGAGGGATCCCTGATTCATACTCAGCCCTGACCACTAGTTCTGTTTCTGACAGAGCCTGAGTGCTCAATTCATGTCAGCTACTCAGAGAGTCAGGCATGTGAGACTGGCCATGTCTCAGGTCCCTCATCTCTATCCATCCTTGGTATTCAGGCATCTGTCCCCAGACATTTGCTAGAATACCTGCTAATGGGGGAACCTGAGGCACAATAGAGAATTCTTCCTTTTCCATGGCAGGAATCCTGGTAGTTGGGATGGGTGTCCTACATTAAAGTGGTAGCCAGCTGCATGGCCAAGGAGACAACTCCCACTCATAAGGGCTGCCCTAATCACATCAGGCATTGTGACACTCAGACTAGCATGCTTTCAAACAAACGCTCTCAGTTGTACCTCCAAGTCACACATTGTAGGCCTGGTACTCCCCTAGGCCCAAATCCTAATCCTGGTGGGATTTTCCAAGCACCCAGACTCACAGCCCTTCTCTGGAATCCCTTTTTGGGGAACATCTAAGATTGAAAACAGCACTCTTCCATTCAAACGAGAAAGCCACCATACTATTGGGAGCTTCCAGGATCCGTAGAGAGGAAAATACTCTCATGGAAACATTAGAACACACCTGCATTCCAAGGCTATCATGGACACATAATCCAGATACAAAAGCCAGTGCTAGTGCCTTCGAGTACGTGATTTACAGTTCCTGACGATCTGCCCTCCAGGTCTATGCATTGGGCCTATGATCACCTCGCAACTCAACCTAATCCGAGTTTGTGATTGCAGACTTCTCTCCCAAAACCATGGCTTACATGCCCTCCACGATGGAGTCTCTGGAGCCACACCACAGGACTGTGCCTGCCACCCCCAAGGAAACCGTGCCCACAAATTTGCCTAAACCTTCAAGATTAGGAGAAACCTGCAAGGCCCCAGAGCCCACCCCAATATTGGAGGCCACTCTGTACACAAAGGCACAGTCAGAAACACCCTGGTTGCCTACATATAGGCAGACACCGAAGTCAATGGTCCTGAGTCTGATGATTCAACTTGAAATTCCCCTTGGACTTCATTGGAACCCTAGATGAAGTTTTTAGGCATCTGTCCTCAGAGGCCTGTTCTGGAATACCAACTTATGATACAACATTTGGTCCGTGAGCCCCACAACAGAACATCTCCGATACCCAGAAAGAAACCGTGTTCTTCGACCGGTGTCAAACCATCAGGATAGACTAATCAAACATGGCCCCTTAGCCACCAGCACATAGTAAGATTTCCGTGGTAACAAAACTGCATTGTGACCCAACTTCATTAGAATCCAGGCCTTGGTACTTTGCCCTAGAGCAACCAGAAAGAACCTGCCATGTTCCTTAGGTGCAATGGTTAATGTAGGTGTGCTTTCCAGTATCCACATGCGAGTACTATGCTACCCAAACTTTGCACATGGGGGAATCTGGTGTAAACAAACCAGACCTCCCCTGTCCGGTAGAAGGAAACCTTATGTTTGGATCAACTCACAGGCCTCAGCGTGTAAACTGCTCCATGGCCTCTTGATGCCACCACTCCATTGGTCGGTCATCATAGACACAAACTCCAGTCTAAGCAAACATCTGACATGCACCCTTATCCCGGTGCTGGATGTCTTGAATAAACCACTGCACATTGGAACTGCCTTCTACTTGGCACTGAATTGAACCATAGCTTGTGTTTACAATTCCATCCTCACCTGACTGGTCCCTAAGCCCTCTTGATAGGGAAATCTGGGGCCACAAAGCAGCATTCTGCCTTCCCCATCGAATGAAGAAATGCCTGGTGAGTCTGCCCTGAAAACCCACATGAGGATCAATCAGGTCGGCCCTCGAGTCAACACCGATTTATAGGCTGCCATGGCCACTAGTGCCGTGTCTGACAGAGCCTGAGTTCGACTGAGTTTCAGCCACTAAAGAGCAGGCCCCATATCTAGCATTTGGGATTGCCATGGCCAAAGTATGTCATCTCTACCCATCCTTGATATTCAGGCACCTGTCCCCAGACCTTGGCAGGGATCCCTGCCAATTAGGGAACTTGAAGCACAATAGAGAACTCTTCTTTCCCCATGGCAATAAACCTGGCTTTTGGGATGGGTGTTCTACCCTCAAAGGGGGAGCCAGTTACAACATCAATGACACCACACACACTCCTGAGGACTACCCTTGGCACAAACAGGCATTGTGACCCTCACCCTGAGCATGCTTTCAAAAAATCCCTCTCAGATTCACCACAATGATCCCTCATTTCAGGCCTGGTATGCCTGTAGGTTCAAATCATAAAACTTGGTGGGATTTTCGAGGTGCCCAGATCCAGAGACCATCTCTGGAATTTTTGTTTTGGTGCACCCTTCAGATGGAAAACAGCACTCATCCCTTCCCCAAAAATGTCACCAAATTATGAGGAGCCACCAGGATCCATAGAGAGGCAATGTCTCCCATGGACCCATGAGAACACACCTGCATTCCGAGGCCATCCTGGACACACAATCCGGAGAGAAAAGCCTGTGCTACTGCCTTCCATTCACCCTAATTACAGTTCCAGATGAGCTGCTCTCAAGGTATATGCATTGGGCCTGTGATCACCTCGCCACTCACCCTAATTCGAATTTGTGTTTGCAGACTTATCTACCAAAACCATGGCACACATGCCCTCCAGGATGGGGTCTCTGGATCCACACTGCAGGACTGTCCCTGCCATCCACAAGGAAACTGTTTCCATCACAGTTGCCCAAAACGTCTAGATTAGGAGAAACCTACAAGGCCTCTGGGCCTACCCCAACTTCGGCGGCCGCTCTGAACACAAATGCACAGTTGAAATACCCTGATCTCCTACATCCAGGAACACAGCCAAGTCAATGGTCCTGAGTCAGAATAATGAACCTAACATGCCCCTAGGACGTCATTGGAACCATTGATTCGGTTTTCAGACATGTGTCCTCAGAGGCCTGTTCTAGAATGCGAACTTATGATACAACATGTGGTGGCTGGGCCACACAACAGAACATCTCCTGTCCCCAGAAGGAAACCGTGCCCTACAATCTGTGCAAAATCCCAGAGTAGTAGATTCCTGCACAACTACTAAGCCACCAGCACATTCTAAGATCTACCTGGTAACAAACCAGCTGTGTGGCCCATCTGCAAGAGATTCCATGTCAAATCAAGGACTTGGTACTTTGCTACAGAGACACCAGAATAAAGCTGCCATGTTCTTCAGTTGCAATGGTCAATGAAGTTGAACATTCCAGGCATCCATGCGGTAGAGCTAAGCTACCCAAACTTTCCACATGGGGACCCTGGAGCAAATAAACCACACTCCACCTGTCCAGTAGAATGAAACCTTGCTATTTGGAGCAGCTCATGAGTCTCAACGTGAAAATCCCTACATGGCTTCTTGACGCCACCCCTCCATTTGTCAGTCATCATAGACACAAACTCCAGTGTGAGCAAATATCCGACGTCCTCCCTTACTAAGGTGCTGGATATCTCGAAAAAGCTGCTGGACACAGGAACTGCCTTCCGCTTGGCAGTGAATTGAACTGTAGCTTGTGTTTACAATTCCTTCCTCACCCGGCTGGTCCCCAAGCCTTCTTGATAGCGAATTATGGAGACACAACACAGCATTCTGCCTTCCCGATAGAAACAAGTGCCTGGTGAGTCTGGCCAGAAACCCCACATGAGGATCAATCTGCTCGGCCCTATATCGGAGGGACCCTGATTTATAGGTTGCCCTGGCCACTAGTGCTGTGTCTGACAGAGCCTGAGCCCAGATCTAGTGTCAGTCACCAGAGTTTGAGCCCCACATCTAGTATTTGGGAATGCCATGGCTCAAGTATTTCATCTCTACCCATCCTTGGTATTCAGGCACCTGTCCCCAGACCTTTGCTGGAATCCCTGATAATGGGGCATCCTGAAGCACAATAGAGAACTCCTCCTTCTTCATATCAGGAAACTTGGCTGTTAGGATGGGTGTTCAACCCTGAAAGGGGGAGTCATTTACAAGTCCAGTGAGACCACACAAACTCCTCAGGGATGCCCTGGAGGCAAACAGGCCTTGTGACCCTCAGCCTGAGCATGCTTTCAAACAATCCTTCTCTGTTGCACCACCATGAACCCGCATTGCAGGCCTAATATGCCCCTAAGCCCAAATCCTAGCACTTGTTGTGATGTCCCAGATGCCATGAACCAGAGCCCGTCTCTGGAATCCCTGTTTTGGGGCACCCATAAGGTGGAAAACATCATTCTCCCCTTCCCCGAAAAAGCCACCAAACTATGGAGAGCCACCAGGATCCATAGAGAGGAAAAGACTCCCATGGACCCATGAGACCACACCTGCATTCCAAGGCCATGCTGGACACACAATCCAGAGAGAAAAGCCTGTGCTACTGCCTTCCAGTCTCCCTAATTATAGTTCATGACGAGCTTCCCTCCAGGTCTACGCATTGGGCCTGTGATCACCTCGCCACTCACCCTAATTTGTATTTGTGTTTGCAGACTTCTCTCCCAAAACCATGGCTCACATGCCCACCAGAATGTGATCTCTGGAGCCACACCACAGAACTCTGGCTGCCAACCCCAAGGACACTGTGCATATCAGATTTGCCCAAACCTTCCAGATTAGGAGAAACCTGTGTGGCCCCTGAGCCCACACCAATATTGCCGGCCACTCGGGATGGAAATGCGCAGTCTGAAACACCCTTATCACCTACATCCAGGGAAATAGCCAAGTCAATGATCGTGAGATAGACGATTGAACCTAAAATGCCCCTAGGCTCTCAATGGAACCCCATTAGGTTTTTAGGCATCTGTCCTCAGGGGCCTGTTCTGAAATACCAATCTATGACACATCATGTGGTCTCTGAGCCACACGACAGAACATCCCCTGTCCCCAGAAGAATACCATGCTATTCGACCTGTGCCAAACCCTCAGGGTAGGAGAATCCTGCATGGCACCTTAGCAACCAGCACATTCTAAGTTCTCCCTGGTAACAAACAAGCATTGTGACACATCTGCAAGAGATCTCATGTCAACTCAAGGCCTTGGCACTTTGTCCCAGAGCCACCAGAACGAATCTGCCATGTTCCTCAGCTGCAATTGTCAATGGAGGTGTGCTTTCCTGGCATCCATGCCGGAGAGCTCTTCTTCACAAACTTTCCACATGGGGAAACCTAGAGTAAACAAACCAGACTTCACCTACTCTGTACAAAGAAATGTTACTTTTTGCAGCAGTTCACAGGCCTCAGCATGTGAACTCCTCCATGGCCTCTTTATACCACCCCTCCACTTGTCGGTCATCATAGACAAAAACTCTAGTGTGAGCAAGCATCTGACATCCACCCTTATTCCAGTGCTGGATGTCTCGAGTAAACTGCTACAAATTGGAACTGCCTTCTGCTTGGCACTGAATTGAACCATAGCTTTTGTTTACAATTCCACCCAAAACTGACTGGTCCCCAAGCTCTCGTGATTGGGAAATCTGGAGCCACAACACAGCATTCTGCCTTCCCTATTGAATGAACAAATGCCTGGGAATCTTCCCAAGAAACTCCACATGAGGATCAATCTGCTCCGCCCTCGAATCTACTCTCATATAAAGGCTGCCATGGCCACTAGCGCTGTGTCTGACAGAGCCTGAGCCCCGACCGAGTTTTAGGCCTCATATCTAGCATTTGGGATTGCTATGGCCCAAGTACGTCATCTCCACCCATCCTTGGTATTCAGGCACCTATCTCGAGACCTTGCTGGAAACCCTGCCAATGGGGCAACCTGAAGCACAGAGGAACCTGACGGAAGAGAACTCATCCTTCCTCATGGCAGGACATTTGGCTGTTGGGTTGGGTGTCCAACTCTCTAAGAGGGAGCCAGATATATGACCAATGAGACCACTCCCACTCCTGAGGGCCGCCATGGGAGCAAACAGGCATTGTGAGACTCAGCCTGAGCAAGCTTTCAAACAATCCCTCTCAGTTGCACCATCATGATCCCGCATTGCAGGCCTCATACACCCCTAGGTGCAAATCCTAACCCTTGGTGGGAAGTCCCAGATGCCCAGAAAAAGAGCCTGTATCTGGAATCCCTGTTTTGGGGCACCCATAAGATGGAAAACAACACTCTTCCCTTCCCCAAAAAAGCCACCAAACTATGAGCTGCACAGATCCATAGAGAGGAAAAGTTTCCCATGGACCCATGAGACTATACCTGCATTCCGAGGCCATCCTGGACACACAATATAGAGAGAAAAGCCTGTGCTACTGCCTTCCAGTCACCCTAATTAAACTCCTGACAAGCTGCACTCCAGGTCTACTCATTGGGCCTGTGATCACCTTTCCACTAACCATAACCCACATTTGTGTTTGCAGACTTCTCTCACAAAACCATGGCTCATATGCCCTCCAGGACAGGGTCTCTGGATCCACAACACATGACTAGGCCTGCCATCCCCAAGGAAACTGTGACCGTCAAACCTGCCCAAACCTTCCAGTTTAGGAGAAACACGCAAGAGCCCTGAGCCCAACCCAATATTGTCGGCAGCACTGGACACAAATGCCAGTCTGAAACGCCCTGATCACCTACATCCAAGCAGACAGCCATTTCAATGTTCCTGGGTCAGAAGATTGTACCTGACATGCTCCTAGGACGTCATTGGAACACTAGATTAGGTTTTCAGGCATCTGTCCTCAGGGTCCTGTTCTGAAATACCAACTTAGGATACAACATGTGGTCCCTGAGCCACACAATAGAATATCTCCTGTCCCCAGTAGGAAACCATGCCCTTCGACCTGTGCCAAACCCTCAAGATTGGAGAATCCTGCACAGCACCTTAGACACCAGCACAAACTCTAGTTTGTGCGTTGACCCATACCACAAGCTTTCCATCTGCTGGACAGTCGAGTCCTGTTGAATGGCTCCAGGATGTCCCATACGGAAAGACTGGAGAGCAGGATTCGAAGGATGGATGCCTGTACAGCATACCTCACATTCCCATTGGCTCTTTGTGACAAGACATGTTTGAACTACTGGCTCTGGGGCGAGCTAAGTAGGGGGCTGAATTGAAATGGACTCTCCTGCGGATGGGTCATAATGTGGGTTTGTGTGCATGGAGACCTTGGAATATGTTGGCAGCTCAGGGGCCATGAAGTATTCGCCTAACCGAAGGGTGTAATATTGCTCCAATTAAAAAGAGATCCCTATGTGGAGATGAGACAGGTTCTCTTTGGTGCCTCAGAAAAGCCCCAGATACTGGTCTTCAAACCAGTTCTCTGAGTAGAGACACCTGGAAACCAAAGCTAGGGTTCAGATTAGAGCCTAGATGCCTGTCCGTTTCAATCTTCTGTCTCTGGGGACACTGTCTGAGTATCTAAGTGGAGATAGTTGCTCAGCTGGTGTCAGAGTGCCCCTCTTAGTCCATGGCCGAGGCATGGCCTTGGAGACCTTATTGGATTTTCCTAATCTCTAGGGTTGTGGCCAATGGATTGGGTACAGTTTTCTTGGAGAGGACTGGCACAGTCCTTCAGTGTGTCTCCATAGGCCCTAGCCTGGAGGGTGTGTGGGTCCGGGCTGTGGGCACAGAAGTCTGAAAACACAAACTCGGCTTGGGTGCGGAGCCGAGAGCATTGCAGGATGGACCCACAGACCGTGAGAGGAGATCCTCAGCTTATGAACGAAGGGCAAATGGGAGGCAGTCACGCAAGCTTTTGTCTTTGGATGTTTTGTCTCCCATAGCCGTGGAATGTAGGGGTGACCTCAGGGGCTATGGAAGAGTCTCCCTCTCTGAGGAGTTGGTCCAGCTCTTAAGATTTTGGGGACATTTTGTGGGAAGGGTGGAGTCCTGCTGTCTGGCTCAGGTGTTCTTCCAGGAGAGGGACTCCAGATCACAGTCCTGGGTTCGAGCAAATGGAATACTCGAGCTCTTGTGAAGATTGGGATCATAGGGGCTTGGCAAGCCCCATATGCGGGCTCTTAGTCCAGGCCCTGAGAGACCTTACTTCGACATGGGGCGCATGCTGATGGTCCCAATGCGAGTTTGTACCCAAGGAGGCACTCAAGTTTAGGCTTGGCCTCAGGGGCCATGAAGGTTTCTCCTACACTAAAGGTATGACTCCATGCCAACAGCAAGCTTTCCAGCCATGGGGAAGGAGAAGATCTGATTTGTGCTTCAGTTACCCACGTTTGCCAGGATTTGATATAATATCTAGGGTCAGATGTCTGAAAACCCAGGTTGGGAAGAGATGACAGCATAAGGCCATGGCCTGTCTGATGTGCTTAGTGTGCAGCCACCTGTTTCCTTGTCTGTCGGGACGTCAGGCTGTGTCAGACAGAGCATTACTGACCAGGGTAGCTTTTCCAGTTAGGGTGCGGTCGAGGCCAGAGCAGGTTGGTTCTCATTTGTGGTTTCTGGAGAGCCCCATAGGGCAACGTTTTTCTTCTGGTGGGCAGGCAGAAAACTGTGTTGTGGTTCTGGAATTCCCAGTATGGAGGGCTTGTTTGCCAGGAGTGTGAAGAGGGAAGTCTGAAAACACAAGCTAACGTTAGGTTTGGGGCCGAGGGCATGGCAGGCCCACTCTGCAGAGACTGAATCAAGATCTCCTGCATCTGAGGTCAGGGCGAGTATCAGACGTTGCCTCAGGTTGGAGTTTGTGTCCATTATGGCCCCTTCCTGAAGGGGGTGGGGGCGTCATGAGGCCAGGGAGGTTTCCCAACGCTGGGAGTTATGATCTGCCCCAAACATCAAGGTTTCCTCTGTAGGACAGTCGAGTACTATGAGATGGTTCTAGGATGACCCCTACAGAAAGACTCGAGAGAAGGGGTCTAAGCATGAATGTCTGCAAATGCCACCTCACATTCCCACTGGCTGCTTGGGGCAAGGCAGGCTCAATCTGCAGGCTCTTGGGCGGGTTTCTCAGAGGGCTGAGTTGAAATGGACTCTCCTGAGGATGAGTCATACTGTGGGTTGGTGGCCATGGAGACCTTGGAATGTGGCGGTGGCTCAGGGACTCTGCAGGTTTCTCCAAACCGAAGGGTTTGACACAGCTCCAACAATGAAGCTTCCCATGTGGAGACGATAGTTGTTCTGTTTGGTGTCTCAGGAAAGCCCCAGATGCTGGTCTTCAAACCCAGGCCTCTGAGGAGTGACACCTGGAAACCAAAGCAAGAGTTCAGATTAGGGCCCAGGGGCCTGTCTGGTTCAATCTACTGTCTCTGCCGACATCTGTCTGTGTTTCTGCATGGAGGTAGTTGCTCAGCTAGTGTCAGGATGCCTTTGTCCAGAGAGGCTTATAGTAGTGGGATGTCCTCGGGGGCCTTGAGGTTTCTCCTATTCTGTGGGGTTATGGGCAATGGAATGGGCATAGTCTCCTTGGAGAGAGCAGGACAGTCCTGTGGTGTGGCTCCAGAGGCCCCAGCCTGGCGGCTGTGTGGGCCAGGGCTGTGGGGACAGACATCCAAAAACACAAACTCGGCTGAGGTTTGGGGCTGAGGTTATGGCAGGAGTGATCTACAGTCCGTGAGGGGAGCTCATTGTGATTAGAAAGTAAGGTGAGTGAGAGGCGGTCGTTCAAGCTTATGTCTCTGGATGTTGTATTCATGATGGTCATTTAATGTAAGCATGGTCTCATGGGCCATGGAAGTCTCCCTCTCTGGTGATTTGTCCGGCTCCCAAGAGATTGGGGTCATTTTGTGGGAAGGGAGGAGTCCTGTTTTCTACCTCATGTGTTCCCACAATAGAGGGATTCTAGAGCAGAGCACTGGGTTCAGACAACTGGAATACCCACCCTCTGTTTAGGCCTGGGGTCCTATGGGCATGGCAAGCCCATATGCAGATTCTTGGTCCAGCCACTGAGAGACGTTACTTGAATAGTGGACTCATGCTGAGGGTCACAATGTGTGTTTGTGCCCAAGGTGGTCCTCAATATTGGGCGGGACTTCATTGAGCTTGCAGGTTTCTCCTACACTGAACCTTGGACATGCCAACCTCAGGGTTTCTTGCCATGGGGAAGGAGGAATTTTGATTTCTGCATCACGTTCACCTCTGGGCACTAATTGGAGATAAGGTCTAGGTTCTGAAGCCTGAAAACCGAGGTTTGGAAGAGATGACGACCTAAGGCCATGGCGGGTCCGATGTGTTCAGTTTGGGGCCAGCTTTCTAGGTGTCGTTCAGGAGGTCTGCACTCAGGCTGTGCCAGACAGGGCATTCGTGCCCGGATATGCTGTATAATTGGGGTACAGTTGAGTGGCATGCAGAAGATAATTATTTGGGGTTTCTCCGTAGCCCCATAGGGCAAAGTCTTTCTTCTGGAGGGCAGGCAGAGTGCTGCATTCTGGCTCCGGAACTGCCAAACTGGAGTCCTTGGGGCCAGGAATGCAAGGATGTAAGTCTGAGAACTGAAGCTTTGCTTTGGTTTCAGGGCGAGGACATGGCAGGCACACTCTGCAGAGCTGAATTGAGATTTCATGCATCTGAGGTCAGGGCGAGGTTCATATGTTGGCTCAGGTTGGAGTTTCTGTCCATTATGGCCCCTTCATGAAGGGGGGTCATCACACCGCCATTGGTGTTTTCCCATGATGGCAGTAGTGAGATGCCCCAAACCACAAGGATTTTCTGCGGGTCAGTTGAAACCTGTTGGATGGCTCCAGGGCATCCCATATGGAACAATTGCAGAGCAGGGTTGTAAGGATGGATGCCTGGGCATCCGGCCTTGCATTCCAATTGTCTCCTAGCGAAACGGCACGTTTGATTGCTGCCTATGATGTAGCAGCCGAGGGGGCTGAGTTGAAATGCATTCTCCTGAGGATCGGTCATAATGTGGGATTGTGTCCATGGAGACCTTGGAATGGGGCAGTGGCACCAGGGCTCTGAGGGATGCTCCTAACCAGAGGTTTTGACACAGCTCCAAGAAGCATTTTTCCCATGGGGAAACAAGATTTGTTCTCATTGGTGCTTCAGTAACCCCCAATATGCTGGTATTGGAAACCAGAACTCTGAGGAGAGATGCCTGGAAACCAAGGCAATGGATCTGATTAGGGCCTGGGGCCTGTCTGGTTTAATCTTCTTCTCTCGGTTCATCTGTCTATGGGATTGAGTGGAGGTAGTTCCTCAGCTGGTGTCAGATTGCCCCTATTTGTCCTGGGCAGTCTACACTATTGGGATGGCCACTTTGACTTTGGAGGTTTCTCCTAATTTGCAAGTTTGTGGCCAATGAAATGGGCAGAATTCCTTTGGGGAGGGAAGGCACAATCCTGAGGTGTGGCTCTAGGGGCTCAAGCATGGAGGGTGTGTGGGTCAGAGCTGTGGGGACAGAAGTCTGAAAACAGAAACTCGTCTTAGGTTTGGGGACATAGGTATGGGAGGCCCGATCTACAGACCTTGAGCAGAACTCTTCAGGATATGAACAAAGAGTGAGTGTGAGGCACTTTCTCAGGCTTTTGACTCTGGATTTTGTGTCACTGATGGCCGTGGAATGTAGGGGCGTCCTCATGGACCATGGGTGAGAGTTCCTCTATGGGGATTTGGATGATCCCAATATTTTGGGGTCATTCCGTGGGATGGGAGGAGTCCATTCTGTTTTTTTGTTTTGTTTTGTTTTGTTTTTTTACCTTAGGTGTGCCACTAAAGAGGGATTCCAGAGCAGAACCCTGGGAAGGGGCGACTGGACAACCCGAACTCTGTATAAGATTGGGGGCCTAAGGGCATGGCAATCCCCATATGGGGTACCTTGGTCCAGCCACTGAGAGGTCTTACTTGAGTACAGTGCTCACACTGAGGGTCACAATGCATGTTTGTGCCCAATGTAGGCATCAAGCATGGGCGGGGACTCATGGGCCATGCTTGATTCTCCTACACTGAACTTTGGACAACATACGAACCACAAGGTTTCTTTCCATGGGGAAGGAGGAATTCTGATTTCTGCATCATGTTCACCCCTGGGCAGTGACTGGAGATAAGATCTAAGTTCTGAATCCAGAAAATAGAGGTTGGGATGAGATGATAACCTAAGGTCATGGAGGGTCCGATGTGCTCAGTGTGCGGTCAGCTTTCTGGGTGTTGTTCAGGAGGTATGGATTCAGGCTGTGTCAGACAGTGCATTAGTGCCCAGGTTAGACTGTATAATTTGGGTACAGTTGAGTTCCATGTAGGTTCATCCTCATTTATTGTGTCAGGGAAGCTCACTGGGGCAGGCAGAGTGCAGCATTGTGGGTCCAGAATTGCCAAACTTAAGGACGTCGGGACCAGGAGTGTGAGGACTTAAGTCTGAGATCATAAGCTAGACTTAAGTTTCAGGGCGAGGGCACGGCAGGCACCCTCTGCAGATCCGAATCAAAATCTCATTCATCTGAAGTCAGGACGAGGATCAGACTTAGGCGCAGGTTGGAGTTTCTGTCCATGATGGCCCCTTCATCAAAGGGGTGGAATCTCGAGGCCATGGAGGTTTTCCCACGTTGGGAGTTGTGGGATGCTCCAAACTGCAAGGATTCCTTCTGTGGGAAAATTGAGAACTGTTGGATGGCTCCAGTACATCCCATATGGAATGACTCCAGAGCCGGGTTCTAAGGATGGATGCCTGAGCAGACTGCCTCTTACACCAATTGTCTCCCTGCCACAAGACAGGTACGATCTGATGGCTATGCAGGAGCAATCGTGGGAGCTGAGTTGAAATGGACTCTCCTGAAGATGGGTCTTAATGTGTGTTTGTGTCCATGAGGACGTTGGAATGGGGTGGTGGCCCCAGGGCTCTAAAGGATTCTAACCGGAGATTTTGAAACAACTCGAAAGAGCAAGTTTTCCATGTGGAGACAAGATTTGTTCTAATTGGTGCCTCAGGAAACCCACATATGCTGGTATTAGAACCAGGCCTCTGAGGAGAGATACATAGAAACCACAGCAATGCATCCAATTAGGTCCTAGGAGCCTCTCTGGTTCAATATTCTTCTCTGTCGACATCTGTCTATTTTATGAAATGGAGGTAGTTGCTCAGCTGGTGTCAGACCGCTCCTGTTTGTCCGGGCGGCCTACACTATAGGGATGGCCTCGGGGACTTTGGAGGTTTCTCCTAAATTGTATGATTATGGACAATGGCATGGGCAGAATTCCTGTGGAGTGGGCAGGCACAGACCTGATGTGTGGCTCCAAGGGCCCAGCCTTGAGGGTGTGTGGGAAAGGACTGTGGGGACAGATGTCTGAAAACACAAACTCAGCTTAGCTTTGGGGACGTAGGTATGGCAGGTCCGATTTACAGACTATGAGGAGAACTTTTTGGGATATGAATAAAGGGTGAAAGTGTGACACTTGTCAGGCTTTTGCCCCTGGATTTTGTGTCAATGATGGCTGTGGAATGTCGAGGAGTCCTCATGGGCCATGGAAGAGTCTTTCTCTCTGTGGATTTGGCCAGATCCCAATTGTTTTGGGTTAATCTGTGGGATTCAGTTTTGTTAACTAAGGTGTCCCACCAAAAGAGGGATTCCAGAGCAGAGCCCTGGACAACAAGAAATCTAACTAAAAATACGGGCCTAGGGGCATGGCAAGCCCAATATGCCTTCTAATGGTCCAGCCACTGAGAGGCCTTCATTGAGGACAGAACTCATGCTGAGGGTCACAATGCGTGTTTATGCCCTTGTGGTACTCAAGCATGGGTGGGGACTCATGGTGCATGCTTGTTTCTCCTACACTGAACGATAGTCAACATGTCAACCACATGAGTTCTTGCCATGGGGAAGTATTAATTCTGATTTATGCATTTCATTCACCCCTGGGCAGTGATTGGAGATAAGGTCTAGGTTGTGAAGTCTGAAAACCGAGGTTGGGAAGAGATGACGACCTAAGACCATGTCGGGTCCGATATGCTCAGTGTGGAGCCAGCTGTCTGGGTGTTGGTCGGGAGGTCCAAGCTTGAGCTGTGTCAGACAGGGCATTAGTGCCCAGGGTAGATTGTATAATTGGGGTACAACTGAATGCCGTGCAGGTTGATCTTTATTTGGCATTTCTGGGTAGCCCCAAGGGAAATGTTTTTCTGCTGGATAATGCAGAGTGCTGCATTGTGGCTCCGTAATTTCCAAAGTGGATGCCTTGTGGACGGGGAGTGTGAGAACGGAAGTCTGAGAACACATGTTAGGCGTAGGTTCTGGGCGAGGGCACGGCAGGCACCCTCTGCAGATCTGAATCGGGATATCATGAATCTGAAGTCAGGGCGAGGTTCAAACCTAGGCTTAGGTTTGAATTTCTGTCCATTCTGGCCACTTTATGAAGGGGACAGCATCTCCAGTCCATGGAGGTTTACCCACAATGGGAGTTGTGAGATGCTCCAAACAACAAGGATTCCTTCTGATCAACAATTGAGACCTTTTGTATCACTCCAGTACATACCATACAGAATGACACCAGAGCAGGGATCTTAGGATGGATACATGGGAAGCCTGCCTCACATTGCAGTTGTCTCCTAGCAAATAGACAGGTTTGATATGCTGGCTCTGTCAGAGCAACCAAGGGGGCTGAGTTGAAATGGACTCTCCTGAGGATGGATGCTAATGTGGGTTTGTGTCCATGGAGACTTTGGAATGGGGCGTTGGTGCATGGGCCCTGAAGGATTCTCCTAACCGGAGGTTTCGAGACATCTCCAAAAAACAAGTTTCCCATGTGGAGACGAGATTTGTTCTGATTGGTGCCTCAGGAAACCCCTATATACTGTTATTGGAATATAGGCCTCTGAAGAGAGATAACTGGAAACCAAAGCAATGACTCTGTTTAGAGCCTAGGGGCCTGTCCGGTTGAATCTTCTTCTCTGTGTACATCCATCTAAGGTATTAGTGGAGTTAGATGCTCAGCTGGTGTCAGATGGCCCTTGTTTGTCCCAGGCGGCCTACACTATTGTGAAGGCCTTGGGGACTTTGGAGGTTTCTCCTAATTTTATGATTATGGACAATGGAATGGGCAGAATTCCCGTGGAGAGGGAAGGCACAGTTTTGATGTGGCTCCAGGGGCCCCAGCCTGCAGGGTGTGTGCACCAGGACTGTGGAGACAGAAGTCTAAAACACAAACTCAGTTTAGGTTTAGGGACGTAGGTATGGCAGGCCTGATCTACAGACCGTGAGGAGAATTCTTCCAGATATGAAGAAAGAGAGATTGTGAGGCACTTGTTCAGGCTTTTGTTTCTGGATTTTGTGTCAACGATGGGCGTGGAATGTCCAGGAGGCCTCATGGGCCATGGACGAGTCTTCCGCTCTGTGGATTTGGCCCGATTCCAATTGTTTTGGGTCAAACTGTGGGATGGGAGGAGTCCTTTCAGTTTTGTTACCTCAGGTGTCCCACCAAAAGAGGGATTCCAAAGCCGAGCCCTGGGGAGGGGAGACTGGACAACCAGAAATCTGGTTAAAAATTGGGGCCTAGGGGCATGACAAGCCCAATATGCTGTCTTTTGGTCCAGCCACTGAGAGGCCTTACTTGAGAACTGGGCTCACATTGAGGGTCAGAATGCATGTTTGTGAACGACTTGGTCCTCAAGCATCTGCAGGGCCTCATGGGCCACACTGGTTTCAACTACATTTTACGTTGGACAACATGCCAACCACAAGGTTTCTTGCCATGGGGAAGGAGTTCTGATTCCTGCATCATGTTCAACCCTGGGTGGTGACTGGAGATAAGGTTTAGGTTCTGAAGCCTGAAAACCGAGGTTGGAAAGAGATGATGACCTAAGGCCATGGCGGGTCTGATGTGCTCAGTGTGTGGCTAGCTGGGTGGGTGTGAGCCAGGAGGTTCAGTCTCAGGCTGTGCCAGAAAGGGCAGTAGTGCCCAGGGCAGCCTGTATAATTGGGGTCCAGTCAAGTGGCATGCAGGTTGATCCTCATTTGGGGAATCTGGGTAGCCCCAGAGGGCAAAGTTTTTCTTCCGGAAAGCAGGCAGAGTGCTGCCTTGTAGTTCTGGAATTGCCAAACTGGAGGGCTTGTGGGCCAGGAATGTGAGAATGGAAGTTGAGAACACAAATTAGACTTACGTTTCTGGGCAAGGGCACGGCAGACACACTCTGCAGAGATGAATCAAGATGTCCTGCATCTGAAGTTAGGGCGAGGATCAGACGATCGCTCAGGTTGGAGCTTCTGTCCCTGATGGCCCCTTCATGAAGCACAGGGGGCGAAATCACGAGGCCATGGAGGTTTGCCCACGATGGGAGTTGTGAGATGCTCCAAACAGTAAAGATTCTTCTGCGGGACTATTGAGACCTGTTGGTTGGCTCCAGGACTTCCCATACAGCATAATTCTGAGAATGGTTCTAAGTATGGATGTCTGGGAAGCCTGCCTCTCATTCCAAACATCTCCTAGCGACAAGACGGGTTAGATCTGCTGGATCAGGGGGAGCAACTTAGGGGGCTGAGTTGAAATGGACTCTCCTGTGGATGGGTCCTAATGTGGGTGTGTCTCCATGGAGACCTTGGAATGAGGCGCTGGCACCGGGAACCTGAAATGTCCTTCTAACCAGAGGCTTTGAGAGAGCTCCAGCATGCAAGTTTCCCATGTGTAGACGAGATTTGTTCTGATGGGTGCCTCAGGAGAAGCACTCAGCTGGTATTGGAAACCAGGCTTTTGAGGAGACATGCCTGTAAACCAAAGCTATGGATCCCATTATGGCCTGGGGTCCTGTCTGGTCAATCTTCTTCTCTGGGGACATCCATCTATGGTATGAGTGGGGGTAGATGCTCAGCTGGTGTCAGACGGCCCTTTTTTGTCCCGGACAACCTACACCATTGGTATGGCCTCAGGGAATTTGGAGGTTTCTCCTAATTTGTACGGTTTTGGATAATGAAATGGGCAGAATTCCCATGGATTGGTTAGGCACAGTCCTAATGTGTGGTTCCAGGGGCCCAGCCTGGAGGGTGTGTGGCCCAGGACTTTGAGGACAGAACTCAAAAAAACACAAACTCAGCTTAGGTTTGGGAACGTAGGTATGGCACGGCCGAACTACAAATCATGAGAAGAACTCTTCAGGATATGAAGAAAGAGCGAGTCTGAGGCGCTTGGTTAGCTTTTGTCTCTGGATTTTGTATCAGCGATGGCCGTGGAATGTCGGGGAGGCCTCATGGGCCATGGACGAATCTTCCTCTCTGTGGATTTGGCCCTATCCCAATTCTTTTTCGTGAATCTGTGGGATGGGAGGACTCCTTTAAGGTTTGTTACCTGAGGTGTCCCACCAAAAGAGGAATTCCAAAGCAGAGCCCTGGGCAAGAGTGAAGGGACAACCCGAAATATGGTTAAAAATTAGGGTCTAGGGGCATGGCAAGCCCAATATGCTGTTTCTTCATGCAGCCACTGAGAGGCCTTGCCTGAGGACCGGGCTCAGGCTGAGGGTCACAATGTGTGTTTGAGACCAATGTGGCCCTCAAGCATGGGCTGGGTCTCATGTGCCACACTGGTTTCAACTACACTGAAAGTTGGACAACATGCCAACCACGAGGTTTCATGCCAAGGGAACGAGTTCGGATTTCTGCAACATTTTCAAACCTGGGCAGTGATTGGAGATAAGGTCAAGGTTCTGAAGCCTGAAAACCGAGGTTGGGTAGAGATGACGACCTAAGGCCATGGCGGGTCCGATGTGCTCAGTGTGTGGCCAGCTGTCTGGGTGGGGCCAGGAGTTCCAGGCTCAGGCTGTGTCAGAATGGGCAATTGTGCCCACTTCAGCCTATATATTTGGTGTACAGCCAAATGGCGTGCAGGTTGATCCTCATTTGGGGTTTCTGGGTAGCCCCAGAGGGCAATGTTCTTCTTCCAGGGAGCAGGCAGAGTGCCACATTGTACTTCTGGATTGCCAAACTGGAGGGCTTGTGGGCCAGTAGTCTGAGGACTGAAGTCTGAGAACACAAGCTAGGCTTAGTTTTTATGGGTGAGGACATGGCAGGCACAATCTACAGACCTGAATCGAGATCTCGTGCATCTGAAGTCAGGGTGAGGATCAGACGATCTTCAGGTTGGACTTTCTGTCCCTGATGGCCCCTTCATGAAGGGGGGGAATCACGAGGCCATGGGGGTTTTCGCACGATGGGAGTTGTGAGAAGCTCCAAACTACAAAGATTCTTTTCCAGGACAATTGAGACCTGTTAGTTGGCGCCAGGCCAAGGATTCCAAGCATGGTTCTGAGGATGGATGGCTAGGTACCACACCTGGCATTCCAATTTTCTCCTAGCTACAAGAAAGGTTAGATCTGCTGGATCTGGGGGAGCAACTGAGGAGGCTGAGTTGAAATTGACTCTCCTGTGGATGGATCCTAATATGTTTTTGTGTCTATGGAGACCTTGGAATGAAGCGGTGGCACTGGGGTCCTGAAGGGTTTTTTCAAACAGAGGCTTTGACATAGCTCCAACGTGCAAGTTTCCCATATGTAGATGAGATTTTTTATGACGGATGAGTCAGGAAACAGCCATATGCTGGTATTGAAATCCAGGCCTCTGAGGAGAGATGACTAGATACCACAACAATGAATCCGAATAGTGCCTAGGGGCCTATTCATACCTTTTTACCTCTGGGAACATCAGTCTATGCGTCTGAGTGCATGTAGGTTCTCAGTTGGGCTCAGATTGCCCGAGTTTGTCCTGGGAAGCCACCACTATTGGGATGGACTCAGGGAGTTTGCAGGTTTATCCTATTAGTAGGGTTGTGGCCATTGGAATGGGCACATACAATTCCCTTGGAGAGGGCAAGTACAGTCCTCAGGTTTGGCTCCAGGGGCCTGAGCCTGTAGGGTGTGTAGGCAGAGCTGTTTGGACAGTCGTCTGAAAACACAAACGCGGCTTATGTTTCAGGTCATAGGTATGGCAGGATTGATCTACAGACCATGAGGAGAACTCTTCGGGATATGAATAAGGGGCTAGTGTGAGGCTCGTGCTCAAGTTTTTGTCTCTGGATATCGTGTCACTCATGGTCGTGAAATTCCCTGGTGACTTCATGAGAAATGGACGAGTCTTACACTCTGGGGGTTTGGCCCCGTCCAAAGAGTTTGGGGTCATTCTGTGGGATGGAAGAAGTCCGTTTTGTTGTTGTTGTTGATTTGCCATGTTTTGTTTTTTAACCTCAGGTGTCCCACCAAATGAGGGATTCCAGAGTAGAGCCCTGGGGAGGGCCAAACGGACAACCAGAAATCTGGTTAAAAATTGTGGCCTAGGGACATGTCAAGCCCATTATGACATCTAATGGTCGAGCCACTGAGAGGACTTACTAGAGGACAGGACTCACGCTGAGGGTCACAATGCGTGTTTATGCCCACTTCGCAAACAAGAATTGGCAGGGCCTCATGGTGAATCCTGGTTTCTCCTACACTGAACGTTGGACAACATGCCAACCACAAGGTTTCTTGCCATGGGTAAGGAAGAGTTCTGATTTCTGCATCACAGGCACCCCTGGGCAGTGATTGGAGATAAGGTCTAGGTACTGAAGCCTAAAAACTGAGGTAGGGAAGAGATGATGACCTAAGGCCATGGCGGGTCTGATGTGCTCAATGTGCGGTCAGCTGTCTGGGTGTTGGTCAGGAGGTCCGGGCTCAGGTTGTGTCAGACAGTGCATTAGTGCCCAGGTTAGACTATATAGTTTGGGTACAGTCGAGTGCCATGTAGATTTATCCTCATATAAGTTGTCTGGGCAGCTCATTAGGCAAAATTTGTTTTCTAGAGTGCAGGCAGAGTGCTTCATTGTCAGTCCGGAATTGCTAAACTTGAGGGCTTCATGTAGAGGAGTGTGAGGACGGAAGTCTGAGAACACAAGCTAGACTTGGGTTTTAGGGCGAGGACACGGCAGGTACCACTGTAGATCTGAACCAATATCTCATGCATCTGAAGTCAGGGCGAGGATCAGACGTTGGCTCAGGTTGGAGTTTCTGTGCATGACGGACCCTTCATGAAGGGAGCGGAATCTCAAGGCCATGGAGTTTTTCCCACGTTGGGAGTTGTGGGATGCCCCCATCAAGATTTCCTTCTGCGGGACAATTGAGACCTGTTGGGCAGCTTCAGGACATCCCATATGGAATGACTCCAGGGCACTGTTCGAGGATGGATGCCTGGGAAGCCGGCCTCGCATTCCAAATGTCTCCCAGCAACAAGACAGTTTAGATCTGATGGCTCTGCGGGAGCAACCGGGGTGGCTGACTTGAAATGGACTTTCCTGAGGATGGGTCCTAATGTGTGTTTGTGTCCATGAGGGCCTTAAAAAGGGGCGGTGGCACCGGGACCCTGAAGTATTCTCCTAAGGTTTTGACATAGCTCGATGCACAAGGTTCCTTGTGGAGACGAGATTTGTTTTGATGGGTGCCTCAGGAAAACTTCTATGCTGGTATTGGAATCCAGGCTTTTGAGGAGACATGCCTGTAATCCAAAGCAATGTATCCTATTATGGCCTAGGGTCCTGTCTGGTTCAATATTCTTCTCAGGGGACATCCATCTATGGTATGAGTGGAGGTAGATGCTCAGCAGGTATCAGACCGCCCTTGTTTGTCCCGGGCGACCTGCACTATTGGGATGGCCTCAGGGATTTGTAGGGTTCTCCACATTTTACTGTATTGGACAATGGCATCGGCAGAATTCCCATGGATTGGGTTGGCACAGTCCTAATGTGTGACTCCAGGGGCCCCAGCCTGGAGGGTGTGTGGCCCAGGACTTTGAGGACAGAAGTCTGAAAACACAAACTCAGCTTAGGTTTGGGGAAGTAGGTATGGCAGGCCCGATCTATAAACCATGAGAAGAACTCTTCCGGATATGAAGAGAGAGCGAGTCTGAGGCGCTTGCTCAGGCTTTTGTCTCTGGATTTTGTATCAGAGATGGCCGTGGAATGACGGGGAGGCCTCATGGGCCATGGACGAATTTTCCTCTCTGTGGATTTGGCCCGATCCCAATTGTTTTTCGTCAATCTGTGGAATGGGAGGACTCCTTTCAGGTTTGTTACCTCAGGTGTCCCGCCAAAAGAGTAATTCCATGGAATTACTCCCAGCATATGGGAAAACATGCCAACCACTAGGTTTTTGTTTTTTGTTTTTTTACCTCAGGTGGACCACCAAAAGAGGGATTCCAGAGCAGAGTCGTGGGTGGGGGCAACTGCAAAACCATAACTCTGGTTAATATTGGGACCTAAGAACATAGCAAGCCCCATATGTGGGCTCTTGGTCCAGACACTGAGAGGCCTTCCTTGAGGATAGGTCTCACACTGAGTTTCACAATGTGTTTTTGTGCCCAAGGAGCCCCTCAAGACAAGGCGTGGCCTAATGTACCATGCTGGTTTCTCCTACACTGAACGTTGCACAGTATGGGAACCACAAGTTTTCTGGCAATGGGGAAGATGGAGTTCTAATTTCTGCAACACTTTCACTCCTGGACTGTGATTGGATTTAAGGTCTAGGTTCTGAAGCCTGAAAACTGAGGTTGGGAAGAGATGAAGCCCTAAGTCCATGGTGTGTCTGATGTGCTCAGTGTTCGGCCAGCTGTTGAGTGTGGGTAGGGTGGTGCAGGCTCAGGCTGTGGCAGACAGGGAATTAGTGCCCAGGCTAGACTGCATCATTGGGGTGCGGTCGAGTTTCGTGCAGGATAGTACTCATTTGTGGTTACTGGGTAGCCCCAGAGGGCAACGTTTTTCTTCTGGAGGGTAGACACAGTGCAACATTGTCTCCAGAATTCCCAAACTGGAAGGCTTGTGGGCCAGGAGTGTGAGGAAAAAATTCTTAGAACACAAGCCAGACTTAGATTTCGGGGTGAGGGGACGGCAGGCACCCTCTGCAGAGATGATTTGAGATCCCGTATACCTGAAGACAGAGCTAGGATCAGACGTTGGCTTAGATCGGAGTCTCTGTCCACGACGGCCCCTTCATGAAGGGGAGGGTGTCACGAGGACATGGAGGTTTTCCCACGATGGGAATTGTGAGATGCTCCAAACCGCAATGATTCCTTTTGTGGGACAGTCGAGAACTGTTGGATAGCTCCAGGACATCCCATAAGGAAATTATCCAGAGCAGTGTTCTAAGGATGGAAGCCTGGGCAGCCTGCCTCCCATTCCAGGTGTCTCATAGAGCCAAGGCAAGTTCGATCTGCTGGATCAGGGGAGCAACCGAGGCGGGTGTTTTGAAATGGGTGAGTTGAGGATGGGTCATAATGTGCATTTGTGTCCATGTAGACCTTGGAATGGGGTGTTTGATCCGGGGCCTTGAGGGATGTTCATAACCGGAGGTTTTGATGGAGCTCTAAAGAGTATGTTTCCTATGTAGAGAAGAGAATTGTTTTGATGAGTGCTTAAGGAATCTTCCATATGCTGGTATTGGAAACCAGGCCTCTGAGGAGAGATGACTGGAATCAAAAGCAATGGATCTGGTTAGGACATAAGTGCCTGTCAAGTTCAATCTAATTCTATGGGGATATCTGTCTCTGGGTCTGAGTGGTGGTAGTTTCCTAACTTGTGAAAGATTATCCCTGTTTGTCCTAAGCAGCCAACACAATTCAGATGGCCTGGGGGAGTTTGGAGGATTCTCCTAATCTATATGGTTGTGGCCAATGGAAATGGCAGAATTCCCCTGGAGAGGGGGGCAACAGTCCTGAGGTGTGGCTCCAGGGGCCCCAGCTTGGATGGTGTGTAGGCCAGGCCTGTGGGGACAGAATTCTGAAAAGACAGACTCAGCTTAGGTTTGGGGATGTATGTATGAAGGCTCGATCTACAGACCGTGAGAATTTTCCGGGCTATGAACAAAGGGCGAGTATGTGGCGCTTGCTCAGGCTTTTGTCTCTGGATTTTGTGTCAACGGTGGCCGTGGAATTTCGGGATGTCCTCAAGGGCCATGGACAATTCTTTCTCTGGTGATATGGCCTGATCCCATGTGGTTGGAAACATTCTGTGGATGGGAAGAGTCCTTTCTGTGTATATATATATATATATATACATATATATATATATATATATATATATATATATATATATACATATGTATATGTATATATACATATGTATATATATATATATATATATATATATATATATATTTTTTTTTTTTTTTTTTACCTCAGGTATCCCACCAAAGAGGGATTCCCGAGTAGAGCCCTGAGTAGGGGTGAGTAGACATCTCGAACTCTGGTTGAGATTGGGGGACTAGGGGCTTGGCAAGCCCCATATGTGGGCTGTTGTTCCAGTCACTAAGAGGCTTTACATGAGGATAGGGCTCACGCTGAGGGTCACAATGTGTGTTTGTGCAAATTGTGGCCCTCACGGATAGGTGGGGCCTCATAGTCCATGCTGCTTTCTCCTACAATGAACATTGGACAACATGCCAACCACTAGGTTTCTTGCCAAGGCAAAGGAGAAGTTCTGATTCTTGCATCACGTTCACTCCTGAGCAGTGAGTGGAGATAAGGTCTAGGTTCTGAAGGTGAAAACTGAGGTTGGGTAGAGATGATGGCCTAAAGCCACTGTGGGTGTGATATGCTCTGTGTTACGGCCAGCTGTCTGGGTGTTGGACTGGAGGTCTGCCCTCAGGCTGTGTCAGATAGGGCTTTAGTGCACAGGTACTGTATAATTGGGGTATGGTCGAGTGGCATGCAGGTTGTTACTATTTGGCGTTTCTGGTTAGCCATATAGGGCAACATTTTTCTTCTGGAGGGCAGGCAGAGTGCTGCATTGTGTCTCCAGAATTGCCAAACTGGAGGGGTGTGGCCAGAATTGTGAGGCAGGAAGTCTGAAAACACAAGCTAGCACGAGTTTTGGGGCCAAGAGCATGGCAGGCCCACTCTGAAGAGGCTGAATCGAGATCTTCTGCAGGTGAGGTCAGGGCGATTATCAGATGTGGCCTCAAGCTGGAGTTTGTGTCCATGATGGCCCCTTCCTGAAGGGGGTGGGGGCGTCATGAGGCCAGGGAGGTTTCCCTACGCTGGGAGTTGTGAGCTGCTCCAAACTTCAAAGTTTCCTTCTTCAGGACAGTCGAGTACTATTGGATGGTTCCAGGATGCCCCATACAGAAAGACTCGAGAGCAGGGCCCTAAGCATGGATGCCGAGAAACGCCAACTCACCTTCCCATTGCCTGGTCGAGACAAGGCATGCTCAATCTGCGGGCTCTTGGGTGAGCTACCCAGAAGGCTGAGTTTAAATGGACTCTCCTGAGGATGAGTCATAATGTGGGTTGGTGGCCATGGAGACCTTGGAATGTGGCAGTAGCTAAGGGACTCTGCAGGATTCTCCAACCCGAAGGGCTTGACACAACTCCAACAAGGAAGCTTCCCATGTGGAGATGAGAGGTCTTCTGTCTGGTGCCTCAGGAAAGCCCCGTATGCTGGTCTTCAAACCCAGGCCTCTGAGGAGTGATACCTGGACACCAAAGCAAGAGTTCATAATAGGGCCTAGGGGCCTGTCTGGTTCAATCTTCTGTCTCTGCGGATATCTGTCTGTGTGTCTGCATGGAGGTAGTAGTTGCTCAGCTTGTGTCATAATGCCCCTATTTGTCCAGTGCGGCTTGCGGTAGTGGGATGTCCTTGGGGACCTTGAGGTTTCTACTATTTTGTAGAGTTGTGGCCAATGGAATGGGCAGTTTCTTAGGAGAGAGCAGGCACAGTTCTGTGGTGTGGCTCCAGAGACCCCAGCCTGGAGGCTGTGTGGGCCATGGCTGTGCAGACAGACATCCAAAAACCCTAACTCAGCTCAGGTTTGGGGCCGAGGTTACGGCAGGCCTGATCTACAGTCCATGAGGGGAGCTCCTCTGGATATGAAAGAAGGGTGAGAGGGAGGCAGTCGCTCAGGCATTTGTCTCTGGATGTTTTGTCCACAATGGCCGTTTAATGTAGGAGTTGCCTCATGGGTCGTAGAAGTCTCCCTCTCTGGTAGTTTGTCCAGCCCCCAAGAGTTTGGGGTCATTCTGTGGGAAGGGAAGTGTCCTGTTTTCTGCTTCATCTGTCCCCCCAGTAGAGGGATTCTAGAGCATAGCAGTGGGTACTGACAACTGGAATACTCGCCCTCTGGTTAAGCCTGGGGGCCTATGGATATGACAAGCCCCATATGCAGGATCTTGGTCCAGCCACTGAGAGGCGTTACTTTAATACGGGACTCACGCTGCAGGTCACAATGCATGTCTGTGCCCTAGGCGGCCCTCAAGCACTGGCGTGGCCTTTCGGACAATGCAGGTTTTCCCACATTGAACATTGGACAACAGGCAACCACAAGGTTTCTGGCCATGGGGAAGGAGGAATTCTAATTTCTGCATCACGTTCACCCCTGGGCAGTGATTGGAGATAAGGTCTAGGTTCTGAAACCTGAAAACCGAGGTTGGGAAGAGATGACGACCTACAGCCATAGCGGCTCCTATGTGTCCACGTTGGGGCCAGCTGTCTGGGTGTCGTTTGGGATGTCTTGTCTCAGGCTGTGCCAGACAGGGCATTAGTATACAGGGTGGGCTGTATAATTGCTTTACAATCGAGTGGCATGCATTAGAAAATCATTTGGGATTTCTTATTAGCAGCATAGGGCAAAGTTTTTCTTCTGGAGGGCAGGCAGAGTGCTGCATTGTGGCTTCGGAATTCCCAAACTGGAGGGCTTGTGGGCCAGGAGAGTGAGGACGGAAATCTGAGAACACAAGCTAGGCTTAGGTTTCGGGGCAAGGACATGGCAGGCACACTCTGCAGAGCTGAATTGAGATCTCATGCGTCTGAAGTCAGGTCGAGGTTCAGGCTTTGGCTCAGGTTTGAGTTTCTGTCCATGTTGGCCCCTTCAGGAAGGGGGGGCATTATGAGGCCATGGGGGTTTTCCCACTATTGGAGTTGTGAGATGCTCCAAACCGCAAGGATTCCTTCTGTGGGACAATTAAGATTTGTTGGATGGCTCCAGGACGTCTTATAAGGTATTTTTCCAGAACAGGGTTCTAAGTATGGATACCTGGGCAGCCAGCCTCACATTCCAATTTTCTCCTAGCAACAAGAAACGTTTGATCTGCTGGCTTGGAGTAGCAACAGAGGGGGCTGAGTTGAAATGGACTTTCCTGAGGATGGTCTTAATGTTGGTTTGAGTCCATGGAGACCTTGGTATGGGGCAGTGGCACCAGGGCCCTGAAGGATTCTCCTAACCAGAGGTTATGACAAAGCTCCAATGAGCAAGTTTTCCATGGGGAGACGAGATTTGTTCTTATTGGTGCCTCAGGAAACCACCATATGCTGGTATTGGAAACGAGGCCTCTGAGGAGAGATGCCTGGAAACCAAAGCAATGGATCTGATTAGGGCCTAGGGGCCTGTCCGGTTCAATATTCTTCTCTGGGGACATCTGTTGTCTGAGTGGAGGTAGTTACTCAGCTGGTTTGAGATCACCCCTGTTTGTCCTGGGCGGCCTACACTACTGGGATGGCCTCGGTGACTTTGGAGGTTTTTCCTCATTTGCAAGGTTGTGGCCAATGGAATGGGAAGAATTCCCTTGAAAGGGAAGCACAGTCCTGAGGTGTGGCTCCAGGGACCCAAGTGTGGAGAGTGTGTGGTCCAGGGCTATTTGGACAAAAGTCTGAAAACACAAACTCCACTTAGGTTGTGGGATGTAGGTATGGCCGGCCCGATCTATAGACCGTGAGGAGACCTCTTCGGGATATGAACAAAGGGCGAATGTGAAGTGCTTGCTCATGCTTTTTTTTTTTGTTTTCTGGAAATGTGTCTACCGATTGCCATGGAATGTCGGGGTGTCTTCATGGGCCATCGATGAGGCTCCCTTTCTGGGGATTTGACCCGATCCCAAGAGTTTGGGGTCATTCTGTGGGAATGGAGGAGGCCTTTCTGTTTTTTTTGTTTATTTTTTTTGTTTTGTTTTGTTTTGTTTTGTTTTTTACCTCAGGTGGACCACCAAAAGAGGGATTCCAGAGCAGATTTGTGGGTGGGTCACCTGGACAACCAGACCTCTGGTTAACATTGGGACCTAAGAACATGGCAAGCCCCATATGTGGGCGCTTGGTCCAGACACTGAGAGGCCTTCCTTGAGGATAGGTCTCACACTGAGTTTCACAATGTGTTTTTGTGCCCAAGGAGCCCCTCAAGTCAGGGCGTGGCCTAATGTACCATGCTGGTTTCTCCTACACTGAACGTTGCACAGTATGGGAACCACAAGTTTTCTGGCAATGGGGAAGATGGAGTTCTAATTTCTGCAACACTTTCACTCCTGTACTGTGATTGGATTTAAGGTCTAGGTTCTGAAGCCTGAAAACTGAGGTTGGGAAGAGATGAAGCCCTAAGGCCATGGTGTGTCCGATGTGCTTAGTGTTCCGCCAGCTGTTGAGTGTGGGTTGGGAGGTGCAGGCTCAGGCTGTGAAGACAGGGAATTAGTGCCCAGGCTAGACTGTATCATTGGGGTGCAGTCGAGTTTCGTGCAGGATGATACTCATTTGTGGTTACTGGGTAGCCCCAAAGGGCAACGTTTTTCTTCTGGAGGGAAGACACAGTGCCACATAGTGGCTCCAGAATTCCCAAACTGGAAGGCTTGTGGGCCAGGAGTGTGAGGAAAAAATTCTGAGAACACAAGCCTGACTTAGATTTGGGGGTGAGGGGACGGCAGGCACCGTCTGCAGAGATGATTCGAGATCCCGTATACCTGAAGACAGAGCTAGGATTAGACGTTTTCTTAGGTCGGAGTTTCTGTCCATGACGGCCCCTTCATGAAGGGGAGGGTGTCACGAGGACATGGAGGTTTTCCCACGATGGGAATTGTGAGATGCTCCAAACCACAATGATTCCTTCTGTGGGACAGTCGAGACATGTTGGATGGCTCCAGGACATCCCATAAGGAAGTTATCCAGAGAAGGGTTCTAAGGATGGATGCTTGGGCAGCCTGCCTCCCATTCCAGGTGTCTCATAGAGCCAAGGCAAGTTCGATCTGCTGGATCAGGGGAGCAACCGAGGCGGGTGTGTTGAAATGGGTGAGTTGAGGATGGGTCATAATGTGCATTTGTGTCCATGTAGACCTTGGAATGGGGTGCTTGATCCGGGGCCTTGAGGGATGTTCATAACCGGAGGTTTTGATGGAGCTCTAAAGAGTATGTTTCCTATGTAGAGAAGAGAATTGTTTTGATGAGGGCCTAAGGAATTTCCCATATGCTGGTATTGGAAACCAGGCCTCTGAGGAGAGATGACTGGAATCAAAAGCAATGGATCTAATTGGGGCCTAATTGCCCGTCCAGTTCAATCTTATTCTATGGGGATATCTGTCTCTGGGTCTGAGTGGAGGTGGTTTCCTAACTTGTGAAAGATCATCCCTGTGTGTCCTGGGCAGCCGAAACAATTCGGATGGCCTGGGGGAGTTTGGAGGATTCTCCTAATCTATAGGGTTGTGGCCAATGGAAATGGCAGAATTCCCCTGGAGAGGGAAGCCACAGTCCTGATGTGTGGCTCCAGGGGCCTCAGCTTGGATGGTGTGTGGGCCAGGACTGTGGGGACAGAAGTCTGAAAACACAAACTCAGCTTAGGTTTGGGGATGTATGTATGAATGCTCGATCTACAGACCGTGAGAATTTTCCGGGCTATGAACAAAGGGCGAGTATGTGGCGCTTGCTCAGGGTTTTGTCTCTGGATTTTGTGTCAATGGTGGCCGTGGAATGTCGGGGTGTCCTCAAGGGCCATGGACAATTCTTTCTCTGTTGATTTGGCCTGATCCCAAGTGGTTGGGATCATTCTGTGGATGGGAAGAGTCCTTTCTGTATTTTTTTTTTTACCTCAGGTGTCCCACCAAAGAGGGATTCCCGAGTAGAGCCCTGAGTAGGGGTGAGTAGACATCTCGAACTCTGGTTGAGATTGGGGGACTAGGGGCTTGGCAAGCCCCATATATGGGCTGTTGTTCCAGTCACTAAGAGGCTTTACATGAGGATAGGGCTCATGCTGAGGGTCACAATGTGTGTTTGTGCAAATTGTGGCCCTCAGGGATAGGTGGGGCCTCATAGTCCATGCTGCTTTCTCCTACAATGAACATTGGACAACATGCCAACCACTAGGTTTCTTGCCAAGGCGAAGGAGAATTTCTGATTCTTGCATCACGTTCACTCCTGAGCAGTGAGTGGAGATAAGGTCTAGGTTCTGAAGGTGAAAACTGAGGTTGGGTAGAGATGATGGCCTAAAGCCATTGTGGGTGTGATATGCTCTGTGTATGGCCAGCTGTCTGGGTGTTGGACTGGAGGTCTGCCCTCAGGCTGTGTCAGACTGGGCTTTAGTGCACAGGCTAGACTGTATAATTGGGGTATGGTCGAGTGGCATGCAGGTTGTTACTCATTTGACGTTTCTGGTTAGCCCTATAGGGCAACATTTTTCTTCTGGAGGGCAGGCAGAGTGCTGCATTGTGTCTCCAGAATTGCCAAACTGGAGGGGTGTGGCCAGGATTGTGAGGAAGGAAGTCTGAAAACACAAGCTAGCACGAGTTTTGGGGCCAAGAGCATGGCAGGCCCACTCTGAAGAGGCTGAATCGAGATCTCCTGCAGGTGAGGTCAGGGCGAGTATCAGATGTTGCCTCAAGCTGGAGTTTGTGTCCATGACGGCCCCTTCCTGAAGGGGGTGGGGGCGTCATGAGGCCAGGGAGGTTTCCCTACGCTGGGAGTTGTGAGCTGCTCCAAACTTCAAAGTTTCCTTCTTCAGGACAGTCGAGTACTATTGGATGGTTCCAGGATGCCCCATACAGAAACACTCGAGAGCAGGGCCCTAAGCATGGATGCCGAGAAACGCCAACTCACCTTCCCATTGCCTGGTCGAGACAAGGCATGCTCAATCTGCGGGCTCTTGGGTGAGCTACCCAGAAGGCTGAGTTTAAATGGACTCTCCTGAGGATGAGTCATAATGTGGGTTGGTGGCCATGGAGACCTTGGAATGTGGCAGTAGCTAAGGGACTCTGCAGGATTCTCCAACCCGAAGGGCTTGACACAACTCCAACAAGGAAGCTTCCCATGTGGAGATGAGAGGTCTTCTGTCTGGTGCCTCAGGAAAGCCCCGTATGCTGGTCTTCAAACCCAGGCCTCTGAGGAGTGATACCTGGAAACCAAAGCAAGAGTTCATAATAGGGCCTAGGGGCCTGTCTGGTTCAATCTTCTGTCTCTGCGGATATCTGTCTGTGTGTCTGCATGGAGGTAGTAGTTGCTCAGCTTGTGTCATAATGCCCCTATTTGTCCAGTGCGGGTTGCGGTAGTGGGATGTCCTTGGGGACCTTGAGGTTTCTCCTATTTTGTAGAGTTGTGGCCAATGGAATGGGCAGTTTCTTAGGAGAGAGCAGGCACAGTTCTGTGGTGTGGCTCCAGAGACCCCAGCCTGGAGGCTGTGTGGGCCATGGCTGTGCAGACAGACATCCAAAAACCCTAACTCAGCTCAGGTTTGGGGCCGAGGTTACGGCAGGCCGGATCTACAGTCCATGAGGGGAGCTCCTCTGGATATGAAAGAAGGGTGAGAGGGAGGCAGTCGCTCAGGCTTTTGTCTCTGGATGTTTTGTCCACAATGGCCGTTTAATGTAGGAGTTGCCTCATGGGTCGTAGAAGTCTCCCTCTCTGGTAGTTTGTCCAGCCCCCAAGAGTTAGGGGTCATTCTGTGGGAAGGGAAGTGTCCTGTTTTCTGCTTCATGTGTCCCCCCAGTAGAGGGATTCTAGAGCATAGCAGTGGGAACTGACAACTGGAATACTCGCCCTCTGGTTAAGCCTGGGGGCCTATTGATATGACAAGCCCCATATGCAGGATCTTGGTCCAGCCACTGAGAGGCGTTACTTTAATACGGGACTCACGCTGCAGGTCACAATGCATGTCTGTGCCCTAGGCGGCCCTCAAGCACTGGCGTGGCCTTTCGGACAATGCATGTTTTCCCACATTGAACGTTGGACAACATGCCAACCACAAGGTTTCTGGCCATGGGGAAGGAGGAATTCTAATTCCTGCATCACGTTCACCCCTGGGCAGTGATTGGAGATAAGGTCTAGGTTCTGAAGCCTGAAAACCGAGGTTGAGAAGAGATGACGACCTACAGCCATAGCGGCTCCTATGTGTCCAGGTTGGGGCCAGCTGTCTGGGTGTCGTTTGGGATGTCTTGTCTCAGGCTGTGCCAGACAGGGCATTAGTATACAGGGTGGGCTGTATAATTGCTTTACAATCGAGTGGCATGCATTAGAAAATCATTTGGGATTTCTTATTAGCAGCATAGGGCAAAGTTTTTCTTCTGGAGGGCAGGCAGAGTGCTGCATTGTGGCTTCGGAATTCCCAAACTGGAGGGCTTGTGGGCCAGGAGAGTGAAGACGGAAGTCTGAGAACACAAGCTAGGCTTAGGTTTCGGGGCAAGGACATGGCAGGCACACTCTGCAGAGCTGAATTGAGATCTCATGCGTCTGAAGTCAGGTCGAGGTTCAGGCTTTGGCTCAGGTTTGAGTTTCTGTCCATGTTGGCCCCTTCAGGAAGGGGGGGCATTATGAGGCCATGGGGGTTTTCCCACTATTGGAGTTGTGCGATGCTCCAAACCGCAAGGATTCCTTCTGTGGGACAATTAAGATTTGTTGGATGGCTCCAGGACGTCTTATAAGGTATTTTTCCAGAACAGGGTTCTAAGTATGGATACCTGGGCAGCCAGCCTCACATTCCAATTTTCTCCTAGCAACAAGAAACGTTTGATCTGCTGGCTTGGAGTAGCAACAGAGGGGGCTGAGTTGAAATGGACTTTCCTGAGGATGGTCTTAATGTTGGTTTGAGTCCATGGAGACCTTGGTATGGGGCAGTGGCACCAGGGCCCTGAAGGATTCTCCTAACCAGAGGTTATGACAAAGCTCCAATGAGCAAGTTTTCCATGGGGAGACGAGATTTGTTCTTATTGGTGCCTCAGGAAACCACCATATGCTGGTATTGGAAACGAGGCCTCTGAGGAGAGATGCCTGGAAACCAAAGCAATGGATCTGATTAGGGCCTAGGGGCCTGTCCGGTTCAATATTCTTCTCTGGGGACATCTGTTGTCTGAGTGGAGGTAGTTGCTCAGCTGGTTTGAGATCACCCCTGTTTGTCCTGGGCGGCCTAAACTATTGGGATGGCCTCGGTGACTTTGGAGGTTTTTCCTAATTTGCAAGGTTGTGGCCAATGGAATGGGAAGAATTCCCTTGAAAGGGAAGCACAGTCCTGAGGTGTGGCTCCAGGGACCCAAGTGTGGAGCGTGTGTGGTCCAGGGCTATTTGGACAAAAGTCTGAAAACACAAACTCCACTTAGGTTGTGGGATGTAGGTATGGCCGGCCCGATCTATAGACCGTGAGGAGACCTCTTCGGGATATGAACAAAGGGCGAATGTGAAGTGCTTGCTCATGCTTTTTTTTTTTGTTTTCTGGAAATGTGTCTACCGATTGCCATGGAATGTCGGGGTGTCTTCATGGGCCATCGATGAGGCTCCCTTTCTGGGGATTTGACCCGATCCCAAGAGTTTGGGGTCATTCTGTGGGAAGGGAGGAGGCCTTTCTGTTTTTTTTTGTTTCTTTTTTTTGTTTTGTTTTGTTTTGTTTTGTTTTTTACCTCAGGTGGACCACCAAAAGAGGGATTCCAGAGCAGATTTGTGGGTGGGTCACCTGGACAACCAGACCTCTGGTTAACATTGGGACCTAAGAACATGGCAAGCTCCATATGTGGGCGCTTGGTCCAGACACTGAGAGGCCTTCCTTGAGGATAGGTCTCACACTGAGTTTCACAATGTGTTTTTGTGCCCAAGGAGCCCCTCAAGTCAGGGCGTGGCCTAATGTACCATGCTGGTTTCTCCTACACTAAACGTTGCACAGTATGGGAACCACAAGTTTTCTGGCAATGGGGAAGATGGAGTTCTAATTTCTGCAACACTTTCACTCCTGTACTGTGATTGGATTTAAGGTCTAGGTTCTGAAGCCTGAAAACTGAGGTTGGGAAGAGATGAAGCCCTAAGGCCATGGTGTGTCCGATGTGCTTAGTGTTCGGCCAGCTGTTGAGTGTGGGTTGGGAGGTGCAGGCTCAGGCTGTTGAAGACAGGGAATTAGTGCCCAGGCTAGACTGTATCATTGGGGTGCAGTCGAGTTTCGTGCAGGATGATACTCATTTGTGGTTACTGGGTAGCCCCAAAGGGCAACGTTTTTCTTCTGGAGGGAAGACACAGTGCCACATAGTGGCTCCAGAATTCCCAAACTGGAAGGCTTGTGGGCCAGGAGTGTGAGGAAAAAATTCTGAGAACACAAGCCTGACTTAGATTTGGGGGTGAGGGGACGGCAGGCACCGTCTGCAGAGATGATTCGAGATCCCGTATACCTGAAGACAGAGCTAGGATTAGACGTTTTCTTAGGTCGGAGTTTCTGTCCATGACGGCCCCTTCATGAAGGGGAGGGTGTCACGAGGACATGGAGGTTTTCCCACGATGGGAATTGTGAGATGCTCCAAACCACAATGATTCCTTCTGTGGGACAGTCGAGACATGTTGGATGGCTCCAGGACATCCCATAAGGAAGTTATCCAGAGAAGGGTTCTAAGGATGGATGCTTGGGCAGCCTGCCTCCCATTCCAGGTGTCTCATAGAGCCAAGGCAAGTTCGATCTGCTGGATCAGGGGAGCAACCGAGGCTGGTGTGTTGAAATGGGTGAGTTGAGGATGGGTCATAATGTGCATTTGTGTCCATGTAGACCTTGGAATGGGGTGCTTGATCCGGGGCCTTGAGGGATGTTCATAACCGGAGGTTTTGATGGAGCTCTAAAGAGAATGTTTCCTATGTAGAGAAGAGAATTGTTTTGATGAGGGCCTAAGGAATTTCCCATATGTTGGTATTGGAAACCAGGCCTCTGAGGAGAGATGACTGGAATCAAAAGCAATGGATCTAATTAGGGCCTAAGTGCCCGTCCAGTTCAATCTTATTCTATGGGGATATCTGTCTCTGGGTCTGAGTGGAGGTGGTTTCCTAACTTGTGAAAGATCATCCCTGTGTGTCCTGGGCAGCCAACAAAATTCGGATGGCCTGGGGGAGTTTGGAGGATTCTCCTAATCTATAGGGTTGTGGCCAATGGAAATGGCAGAATTCCCCTGGAGAGGGAAGCCACAGTCCTGATGTGTGGCTCCAGGGGCCTCAGCTTGGATGGTGTGTGGGCCAGGACTGTGGGGACAGAAGTCTGAAAACACAAACTCAGCTTAGGTTTGGGGATGTATGTATGAATGCTCGATCTACAGACCGTGAGAATTTTCCGGGCTATGAACAAAGGGCGAGTATGTGGCGCTTGCTCAGGGTTTTGTCTCTGGATTTTGTGTCAATGGTGGCCGTGGAATGTCGGGGTGTCCTCAAGGGCCATGGACAATTCTTTCTCTGTTGATTTGGCCTGATCCCAAGTGGTTGGGATCATTTTGTGGATGGGAAGAGTCCTTTCGGTATTTTTTTTTTTTTTTACCTAAGGTGTCCCACCAAAGAGGGATTCCCGAGTAGAGCCCTGAGTAGGGGTGACTAGACATCTCGAACTCTGGTTGAGATTGGGGGACTAGGGGCTTGGCAAGCCCCATATGTGGGCTGTTGTTCCAGTCACTAAGAGGCTTTACATGAGGAAAGGGCTCACGCTGAGGGTCACAATGTGTGTTTGTGCAAATTGTGGCCCTCAGGGATAGGTGGGGCCTCGTAGTCCGTGCTGCTTTCTCCTACAATGAATATTGGACTACATGCCAACCACTAGGTTTCTTGCCAAGGCGAAGGAGAATTTCTGATTCTTGCATCACGTTCACTCCTGAGCAGTGAGTGGAGATAAGTTCTAGGTTCTGAAGGTGAAAACTGAGGTTGGGTAGAGATGATGGCCTAAAGCCACTGTGGGTGTGATATGCTCTGTGTTACGGCCAGCTGTCTGGGTGTTGGACTGGAGGTCTGCCCTCAGGCTGTGTCAGACAGGGCTTTAGTGCACAGGCTAGCCTGTATAATTGGGGTATGGTCGCGTGGCATGCAGGTTGTTACTCATTTGGCGTTTTTGGTTAGCCCTATAGGGCAACATTTTTCTTCTGGAGGGCAGGCAGAGTGCTGCATTGTGTCTCCAGAATTGCCAAACTGGAGGGGTGTGGCCAGGATTGTCAGGAAGGAACTCTGAAAACACAAGCTAGCACGAGTTTTGGGGCCAAGAGCATGGCAGGCCCACTCTGCAGAGGCTGAATCGAGATCTCCTGCAGGTTAGGTCAGGGCGATTATCAGATGTTGCCTCAAGCTGGAGTTTGTGTCCATGACGGCCCCTTCCTGAAGGGGGTGGTGGCGTCATGAGGCCAGGGAGGTTTCCCTACGCTGGGAGTTGTGAGCTGCTCCAAACTTCAAAGTTTCCTTCTTCAGGACATCTCTAAAGAGTATGTTTCCTATGTAGAGAAGAGAATTGTTTTGATGAGTGCCTAAGGAATTTTCCATATGCTGGTATTGGAAACCAGGCCTCTGAGGAGAGATGACTGGAATCAAAAGCAATGGATCTAATTAGGGCCTAAGTGCCCGTCCAGTTCAATCTTATTCTTTGGGGATATCTGTCTCTGGGTCTGAGTGGAGGTGGTTTCCTAACTTGTGAAAGATCATCCCTGTGTGTCCTGGGCAGCCAACAAAATTCGGATGGCCTGGGGGAGTTTGGAGGATTCTCCTAATCTATAGGGTTGTGGCCAATGGAAATGGCAGAATTCCCCTGGAGAGGGAAGCCACAGTCCTGATGTGTGGCTCCAGGGGCCTCAGCTTGGATGGTGTGTGGGCCAGGACTGTGGGGACAGAAGTCTGAAAACACAAACTCAGCTTAGGTTTGGGGATGTATGTATGAATGCTCGATCTACAGACCGTGAGAAGTTTCCGGGCTATGAACAAAGGGCGAGTATGTGGCGCTTGCTCAGGGTTTTGTCTCTGGATTTTGTGTCAATGGTGGCCGTGGAATGTCGGGGTGTCCTCAAGGGCCATGGACAATTCTTTCTCTGGTGATTTGGCCTGATCCCAAGTGGTAGGAATCATTCTGTGGATGGGAAGAGTCCTTTCTGTATTTTTTTTTTTTTTTTACCTCAGGTGTCCCACCAAAGAGGGATTCCCGAGTAGAGCCTTGAGTAGGGGTGACTAGACATCTCGAACTCTGGTTGAGATTGGGGGACTAGGGGCTTGGCAAGCCCCATATGTGGGCTGTTGTTCCAGTCACTAAGAGGCTTTACATGAGGATAGGGCTCACGCTGAGGGTCACAATGTGTGTTTGTGCAAATTGTGGTCCTCACGGATAGGTGGGGCCTCATAGTCCATGCTGCTTTCTCCTACAATGAACATTGGACAACAAGCCAACCACTAGGTTTCTTGCCAAGGCGAAAGAGAATTTCTGATTCTTGAATCACGTTCACTCCTGAGCAGTGAATGGAGATAAGGTCTAGGTCCTGAAGGTGAAAACTGAGGTTGGGTAGAGATGATGGTCTAAAGCCATTGTGGGTGTGATATGCTCTGTGTACGCCCAGCTGTCTGGCTGTTGGACTGGAGGTCTGCCCTCAGGCTGTGTCAGAGAGGGCTTTAGTGTACAGGCTAGACTGTATAATTGGGGTATGGTCGAGTGGCATGCAGGTTGTTACTCATTTGACGTTTCTGGTTAGCCCTATAGGGCAACATTTTTCTTCTGGAGCGCAGGCAGAGTGCTGCATTGTGTCTCCAGAATTGCCAAACTGGAGGGGTGTGGACAGGATTGTGAGGAAGGAAGTCTGAAAACACAAGCTAGCACGAGTTTTGGGGCAAAGAGCATGGCAGGCCCACTCTGCAGAGGCTGAATCGAGATCTCCTGCAGGTGAAGTCAGGGCGATTATCAGTTGTTGCCTCAAGATGGAGTTTGTGTCCATGACGGCCCCTTCCTGAAGGGGGAGGGGCGTCATGAGGCCAGGGAGGTTTCCCTACGCTGGGAGTTGTGAGCTGCTCCAAAGAAGTTTCCTTCTTCAGGACAGTCGATTACTATTGGATGGTTCCAGGATGCCCCATACAGAAAGACTCGAGAGCAGGGGCCTAAGCATGGATGCCGAGACACGCCAACTCACCTTCCCATTGCCTGGTCGAGACAAGGCACGCTCAATCTGCGGGCTCTTGGGTGAGCTACCCAGAAGGCTGAGTTTAAATGGACTCTCCTGAGGATGAGTCATAATGTGGGTTGGTGGCCATGGAGACCTTGGAATGTGGCAGTAGCTAAGGGACTCTGCAGATTCTCCAACCCGAAGGGCTTGACACAACTCCAACAAGGAAGCTTCCCATGTGGAGATGAGAGGTGTTCTGTCTGGTGCCTCAGGAAAGCCCCGTATGCTGGTCTTCGAACCCAGGCCTCTGAGGAGTGATACCTGGAAACCAAAGCAAGAGTTCATAATAGGGCCTAGGGGCCTGTCTGGTTCAATCTTCTGTCTCTGCGGATATCTGTCTGTGTGTCTGCATGGAGGTAGTAGTTGCTCAGCTTGTGTCATAATGCCCCTATTTGTCCAGTGCGGCTTGCGGTAGTGGGATGTCCTTGGGGACCTTGAGGTTTCTACTATTTTGTAGAGTTGTGGCCAATGGAATGGGCAGTTTCTTAGGAGAGAGCAGGCACAGTTCTGTGGTGTGGCTCCAGAGACCCCAGCCTGGAGGCTGTGTGGGCCATGGCTGTGCAGACAGACATCCAAAAACCCTAACTCAGCTCAGGTTTGGGGCCGAGGTTACGGCAGGCCTGATCTACAGTCCATGAGGGGAGCTCCTCTGGATATGAAAGAAGGGTGAGAGGGAGGCAGTCGCTCAGGCATTTGTCTCTGGATGTTTTGTCCACAATGGCCGTTTAATGTAGGAGTTGCCTCATGGGTCGTAGAAGTCTCCCTCTCTGGTAGTTTGTCCAGCCCCCAAGAGTTAGGGGTCATTCTGTGGGAAGGGAAGTGTCCTGTTTTCTGCTTCATGTGTCCCCCCAGTAGAGGGATTCTAGAGCATAGCAGTGGGTACTGACAACTGGAATACTCACCCTCTGGTTAAGCCTGGGGTCCTATGGATATGACAAGCCCCATATGCAGGATCTTGGTCCAGCCACTGAGAGGCGTTACTTTAATACGGGACTCACGCTGCAGGTCACAATGCATGTCTGTGCCCTAGGCGGCTCTCAAGCACTGGCGTGGCCTTTCGGACAATGCAGGTTTTCCCACATTGAACGTTGGCCAACATGCCAACCACAAGGTTTCTGGCCATGGGGAAGGAGGAATTCTAATTTCTGCATCACGTTCATCCCTGGGCAGTGATTGGAGATAAGGTCTAGGTTCTGAAGCCTGAAAACCGAGGTTGGGAAGAGATGACGACCTACAGCCATAGCGGGTCCTATGTGTCCAGGTTGGGGCCAGCTGTCTGGGTGTCGTTTGGGATATCTTGTCTCAGGCTGTGCCAGACAGGGCATTAGTATACAGGGTGGGCTGTATAATTGCTTTACAATCGAGTGGCATGCATTAGAAAATCATTTGGGGTTTCTTATTAGCAGCATAGGGCAAAGTTTTTCTTCTGGAGGGCAGGCAGAGTGCTGCATTGTGGCTTCGGAATTCCCAAACTGGAGGGCTTGTGGGCCAGGAGAGTGAGGACGGAAGTCTGAGAACACAAGCTAGGCTTAGGTTTCGGGGCAAGGACATGGCAGGCACACTCCGCAGAGCTGAATTGAGATCTCATGCGTCTGAAGTCAGGTCGAGGTTCAGACTTTGGCTCAGGTTTGAGTTTCTGTCCATGTTGGCCCCTTCAGAAAGGGGGGGCATTATGAGGCCATGGGGGTTTTCCACTATTGGAGTTGTGAGATGCTCCAAACCGCAAGGATTCCTTCTGTGGGACAATTAAGATTTGTTGGATGGCTCCAGGATGTCTTATAAGGTATTTTTCCAGAACAGGGTTCTAAGTATGGATGCCTGGGCAGCAAGCCTCACATTCCAATTGTCTCCTAGCAACAAGAAACGTTTGATCTGCTGGCTTGGGGTAGCAACAGTGGGGGCTGAGTTGAAATGGACTTTCCTGAGAATGGTCTTAATGTTGGTTTGAGTCCATGGAGACCTTGGTATGGGGCAGTGGCACCAGGGCCCTGAAGGATTCTCAAACCAGAGTTTATGACAAAGCTCCAATGAGCAAGTTTTCCATGGGGAGACGAGATTTGTTCTTATTGGTGCCTCAGGAAACCACCATATGCTGGTATTGGAAACGAGGCCTCTGAGGAGAGATGCCTGGAAACCAAAACAATGGATCTGATTAGGGCCTAGGGGCCTGTCCGGTTCAATATTCTTCTCTGGGGACATCTGTTGTCTGAGTGGAGGTAGTTGCTCAGCTGGTTTGAGATCACCCCTGTTTGTCATGGGCGGCCTACACTATTGGGATGGCCTCGGTGACTTTGGAGGTTTTTCCTCATTTGCAAGGTTGTGGCCAATGGAATGGGAAGAATTCCCTTGAAAGGGAAGCACAGTCCTGAGGTGTGGCTCCAAGGACCCAAGTGTGGAGCGTGTGTGGTCCAGGGCTATTTGGACAAAAGTCTGAAAACACAAACTCCACTTAGGTTGTGGGATGTAGGTATGGCCGGCCGGATCTATAGACCGTGAGGAGAACTCTTCGGGATATGAACAAAGGGCGAATGTGAGGTGCTGGCTCATGCTTTTTTTTTTTTTTTTCTGGAAATGTGTCACCGATTGCCATGGAATGTCGGGTTGTCCTCATGGGCCATCGATGAGGCTCCCTTTGGGGATTTGACCCGATCCCAAGAGTTTGGGGTCATTCTGTGGGAAGGGAGGAGGCCTTTCTTGTTTTTTTGTTTATTTTTCTTATTATTATTTTTTTTTTACCTAAGGTGGACCACCAAAAGAGGGATTCCAGAGCAGAATCTGGGGAGGGGCGACTGGACAACCAGACCTCTGGTTAATACTGGGACCTAAGAACATGGCAAGCCCCATATATGGCTCTTGGTCCAGACACTGAGAGGTCTTCCTTGAGGATATGTCTCACACTGAGTTTCACAATGTGTTTTTGTGCCCAAGGAGCCCCTCAAGTCAGGGCGTGGCCTAATGTACCATGCTGGTTTCTCCTACACTGAACGTTGCACAATATGGCAACCACAAGTTTTCTGGCCATGGGGAAGAAGGAGTTCTAATTTCTGCAACACTTTCACTCCTGGACTGTGATTGGATTTAAGGTCTAGGTTCTGAAGCCTGAAAACTGAGGTTGGGAAGAGATGAAGACCTAAGGCCATGGTGTGTCTGATGTGCTCAGTGTTCGGCCAGCTGTTGAGTGTGGGTAGGGTGGTGCAGGCTCAGGCTGTGGAAGACAGGGAATTAGTGCCCAGGCTAGACTGTATGATTGGGGTGCAGTCGAGTTTCGTGCAGGATGGTACTCATTTGTGGTTACTGCGTAGCCCCAGAGGGCAACGTTTTTCTTCTGGAGGGAAGACACAGTGCCACATAGTGTCTCCAGAATTCCCAAACTGGAAGGCTTGTGGGCCAGGTGTGTGAGGAAAAAATTCTGAGAACACAAGCCAGACTTAGATTTCGGGGTGAGGGGACGGAAGGCACCCTCTGCAGAGATGATTCGAGATTCCGTATACCTGAAGACAGAGCTAGGATCAGACGTTGGCTTATGTCGGAGTTTCTGTCCATGAAGGCCACTTCATGAAGGGGAGGGTGTCACGAGGACATGGAGGTTTTCCCACGATGGGAATTGTGAGATGTTCCAAACCGCAATGATTCCTTCTGTGGGACAGTCGAGACCTGTTGGATGGCTCCAGGACATCCCATAAGGAAGTTATCCAGAGCAGGGTTCTAAGGATGGATGCCTGGGCAGCCTGCCTCCCATTCCAGGTGTCTCATAGCGCCAAGGCAAGTTCGATCTGCTGGACCTAGGGGAGCAACCGAGGCGGGTGTGTTGAAATGGTTGAGTTGAGGATGGGTCATAATGTGCATTTGTGTCCATGTAGACCTTGGAATGGGGTGCTTGATCCGGGGCCTTGGGGATGTTCATAACCGGAGGTTTTGATGGGCTCTAAAGAGTACGTTTTCTATGTAGAGAAGAGAATTGTTTTGATGAGTGCCTAAGGAATCTCCCATATGCTGGTATTGGAAACCAGGCCTCTGAGGAGAGATGACTGGAAACAAAAGCAATGAATATGATTAGGGCCTAGGTGCCTGTCCGGTTCAATCTCTTTCCTGAGGATACGTTTCTACGGATCTGAGGGGATGTAGTTGCTCAGCTTGTGTCAGATCGCCCCTGTTTGTCCTGGGCAAAAATTAATATTGGGATGGCCTCGGGACTTTGGAGTTTCTCCTAATCTATAGGGTTGTGGCCAATGGAATGGGCAGAAATCGCCTGGAGAGGGCAGGCACAGTTCTGAGTTTGGTTCTAGGGGCCCAGCCTTGAGGCTGTGTGGGCCAGGCCTGTGGGGACAAAAGTCTGAAAACACAAACTCCGCTTAGGTATGGGGACATAGGTATGGCACGCCCAATCTACAGACCGTGATAACACTTCGAGATATGAAAAAGGGTGTGTTTGAGGTGCTTGCTCAGGTTTTGTCTCTGGATTTGTGTCAACAATGTGGCTGGAATGCTGGCGTGGCCTCATGGGTTGTGGACGGCTTTCCTTCTCTGAGGATTTGACCCGATCCCAAGAGTTTGGGTACATTCTGTGGGATGGGAGGAGTCCTTTCTGTTTTTTATTTTATTTTATTTTATTTTATTTATTTTATTTTATTTTATATTTTATTTTATGTACCTCAAGTGTCCCAATAAAAGAGGGATTCCAGAGCAGAGTCCTTGGGAGGGACAACTGGATAACCCCACCTCTATTTAAGTTTGGGGGCCTAGGGGCATGGCAAGTCCAATATGTGGGCTCTTGATTCAGACACTGGGAGGCCTTCCTTGAGGACAGGGCTCATGCTGAGGGACACAATGCCGTTTTTGTGCCCAACAAGGCCCTCAAGCATGGGAAGTGCCTCATGGGCCACGCTTGATTCTCCTACACTGAACGTTGGAGAATATGCCAACCACAAGATTTCCAGGCATGGCGAAGGAAGAGTTGTGATTTCTGCATCACGTTCACCCCTGGACAGTGATTGGAGTTTAGGTCTTGGTTCTGAAACCTGAAAACTGAGGTTGGGAAGAGATGAAGACCTAAGGACCTGATGGGTCCAATGAGCTCATTTTGCGGCCAGCTGTTGAGCATAGGTCTGGAGGTGTGGGCTCATGCTGTGTCAGACAAGGCATTAGACAGGGTAGACTGTATATTTGGGGTGCAGTCGAGTGGCGTTCAGTTGATCCTCATTCGGGTTTCTAGGTAACTCCATAAGGCAACGTTTTTCTTCTGGAGGGCAGGCAGAGTGCTGCATTGTGGCCCCAGTATTGTCAAACTGTAGGTCTTTTGGGCCAGGGGTGTGAGGACGGTAGTCTGAGAACACAAGCTAGGCTTAGTTTTTGGGGTGAGGGCACAGAAGGCACACTCTGCAGAGCTGAATCAAGATCTCATGCACCTGAAGTCAGGGCGAATATCAGACGTTTGCTCAGGTTGGAGTTTCTGTCCAAGATGGCCCCTTTATAACGTGGAGCGTCTCAAGAGGCCATGTAGATTTTACCACAATGGGAGTTGTGAGATGCTCCAGACTGCAAAGATTCCTTCTGTGGGACACTTGAGACCTGTTGGATGGCTCTAGGATGTCCCATGTTGAACGACTCCAGAGTAGGGTTCTAAGGATGGATGCCTGGGCAGCCCGCCTCCCATTCTAGTTGTCTCCTAGCAACAAGGCAGGTTTGATCTGCAGGCCCTGGGGGAGAAACCAAGGGGGTTGAGTTGACATGGACTCTCCCGAGGATAGATGATAATGTGGGTTTAAGTGCATGGAGACCTTGGAATGGGGCGCTTGATCCGGGGCCCTGAAAGATTCTCCTAAACAGAGGTTTTTATAGAGCTCCAAAGAGTACATTTCCTATGTGGAGACGAGATTTTTCTGATGAGTGCCTCAGTAATCCCCCGTATGCTGGTATTGGAAACCAGGCCACTGAGGAGAGATGCCTGGAAACAAAAGCAATGGATCTGATTAGTGCCTAAGTGCCTGTCCAGTTCAATCTTATTCTATGGGGATATCTTTGCCTGGGTCTGAGGGGAGGAAGTTTCCTAACTTGTGAAAGATCATCCCTGTTTGTCCTGGGCAACCAACACTATTGGGATGGCCTCGGGGAGTTTGGAGGATTCTCCTAATCTATAGCGTTGTGGCCAAAGGAAATGGCAGAATTCCCCTGGAGAGGGAAGCCACAGTCCTTAGGTGTGGCTCCAGGGGCCCCAGCTTGGATGGTGTGTGTGCCAGGACTGTGGGGACAGAAGTCGGTAAACACAAACTCAGCTTAGGTTTGGGGATGTATGTATGAAGGCTCGATCTACAGACCGTGAGAATTTTCCGGGCTATGAACAAAGGGCGAGTATGTGGCGCTTGCTCAGGCTTTTGTCTCTGGATTTTGGGTCAACGGTGGCCGTGGAATGTTGGGGTGTCCTCAAGGGCCATGGAAAATTCTTTCTCTGGTGATTTGGCCTGATCCCAAGTGGTTGGGATCATTCTGTGGATGGGAAGAGTCCTTTCTGTATTTTTTTTTTTTTACCTCAGGTGTTCCAACAAAGAGGGATTCCAGAGTAGAGCCCTGAGTAGGGGTGACTAGACATCTCGAACTCTGGTTGAGATTGGGGGACTAGGGGCTTGGCAAGCCCCATATGTGGGCTGTTGTTCCAGTCACTAAGAGGCTTTACATGAGGATAGGGCTCACGCTGAGGGTCACAATGTGTGTTTGTGCACATTGTGGCCCTCAGGGATAGGTGGGGCCTCATAGTCCATGCTGCTTTCTCCTACAATGAACATTGGACAACATGCCAACCACTAGGTTTCTTGCCAAGGCGAAGGAGAAGTTCTGATTCTTGCATCACGTTCACTCCTGAGCAGTGAGTGGAGATAAGGTCTAGGTTCTGAAGGTGAAAACTGAGGTTGGGTAGAGATGATGGCCTAAAGCCATTGTGGGTGTGATATGCTCTGTGTACGGCCAGCTGTCTGGCTGTTGGACTGGAGGTCTGCCCTCAGGCTGTGTCAGACAGGGCTTTAGTGCACAGGCTACACTGTATAATTGGGGTATGGTCGAGTGGCATGCAGGTTGTTACTCATTTGGCGTTTCTGGTTAGCCCTATAGGGCAACATTTTTCTTCTGGAGGGCAGGCAGAGTGCTGCATTGTGTCTCCAGAATTGCCAAACTGGAGGGGTGTGGACAGGATTGTGAGGAAGGAAGTCTGAAAACACAAGCTAGCACGAGTTTTGGGGCAAAGAGCATGGCAGGCCCACTCTGCAGAGGCGGAATCGAGATCTCCTGCAGGTGAGGTCAGGGCGATTATCAGATGTTGCCTCAAGCTGGAGTTTGTGTCCATGACGGCCCCTTCCTGTAGGGGGTGGGGGCGTCATGAGGCCAGGGAGGTTTCCCTACGCTGGGAGTTGTGAGCTGCTCCAAACTTCAAGGTTTCCTTCTTCAGGACAGTCGAGTACTATTGGATGGTTCCAGGATGCCCCATACAGAAAGACTCGAGATCAGGGCCCTAAGCATGGATGCCGAGAAACGCCAACTCACCTTCCCATTGCCTGGTCGAGACAAGGCACACTCAATCTGCGGGCTCTTGGGTGAGCTACCCAGAAGGCTGAATTTAAATGGACTCTGCTGAGGATGAGTCATAATGTGGGTTGGTGGCCATGGAGACCTTGGAATGTGGCAGTAGCTAAGGGACTCTGCATGATTCTCCAACCCGAAGGGCTTGACACAACTCCAAAAAGGAAGCTTCCCATGTGGAGATGACAGGTCTTCTGTCTGGTGCCTCAGGAATGCCCCGTATGCTGGTCTTCGAACCCAGGCCTCTGAGGAGTGATACCTGGACACCAAAGCAAGAGTTCATAATAGGGCCTAGGGGCCTGTCTGGTTCAATCCTCTGTCTCGGCGGATATCTGTCTGTGTGTCTGCATGGAGGAAGTAGTTGATCAGCTTGTGTCATAATGCCCCTATTTGTCCAGTGCGGCTTGCGGTAGTGGGATGTCCTTGGAAACCTTTAGGTTTCTACTATTTTGTAGAGTTGTGGGCAATGGAATGGGCAGTTTCTTAGGAGAGAGCAGGCACAGTTCTGTGGTGTGGCTCCAGAGACCCCAGCCTGGAGGCTGTGTGGGCCATGGCTGTGCAGACAGACATCCAAAAACCCTAACTCAGCTCAGGTTTGGGGCCGAGGTTATGGCAGGCCTGATCTACAGTCCATGAGGGGAGCTCCTCTGGATATGAAAGAAGGGTGAGAGGGAGGCAGTCGCTCAGGCTTTTGTCTCTGGATGTTTTGTCCACAATGGCCGTTTAATGTAGGAGTTGCCTCATGGGTCGTAGAAGTCTCCCTCTCTGGTAGTTTGTCCAGTCCCCAAGAGTTTGGAGTCATTCTGTGGGAAGGGAAGTGTCCTGTTTTCTGCTTCATGTGTCCCCCCAGTAGAGGGATTCTAGAGCATAGCAGTGGGAACTGACAACTGGAATACTCGCCCTCTGGTTAAGCCTGGGGGCCTATGGATATGACAAGCCCCATATGCAGGATCTTGGTCCAGCCACTGAGAGGCGTTACTTTAATACGGGACTCACGCTGCAGGTCACAATGCATGTCTGTGCCCTAGGCGGCCCTCAAGCACTGGCGTGGCCTTTCGGACAATGCATGTTTTCCCACATTGAACGTTGGACAACATGCCAACCACAAGGTTTCTGGCCATGGGGAAGGAGGAATTCTAATTTCTGCATCACGTTCACCCCTGGGCAGTGATTGGAGATAAGGTCTAGGTTCTGAAGCCTGAAAACCGAGGTTGAGAAGAGATGACGACCTACAGCCATAGCGGCTCCTATGTGTCCAGGTTGGGGCCAGCTGTCTGGGTGTCGTTTGGCATGTCTTGTCTCAGGCTGTGCCAGACAGGGCATTAGTATACAGGGTGGGCTGTATAATTGCTTTACAATCGAGTGGCATGCATTAGAAAATCATTTGGGGTTTCTTATTAGCAGCATAGGGCAAAGTTTTTCTTCTGGAGGGCAGGCAGAGTGCTGCATTGTGGCTTCGGAATTCCCAAACTGGAGGGCTTGTGGGCAAGGAGAGTGAGGACGGAAGTCTGAGAACACAAGCTAGGCTTAGGTTTCGGGGCAAGGATATGGCAGGCACAATCTGCAGAGCTGAATTGAGATCTCATGCGTCTGAAGTCAGGTCGAGGTTCAGACTTTGGCTCAGGTTTGAGTTTCTGTCCATGTTGGCCCCTTCAGAAAGGGGGGGCTTTATGAGGCCATGGGGGTTTTCCCACTATTGGAGTTGTGAGATGCTCTAAACCGCAAGGATTCCTTCTGTGGGACAATTAAGATTTGTTGGATGGCTCCAGGACGTCTTATAAGGTATTTTTCCAGAACAGGGTTCTAAGTATGGATGCCTGGGCAGCCAGCCTCACATTCCAATTGTCTCCTAGCAACAAGAAACGTTTGATCTGCTTGCTTGGGGTAGCAACAGAGGGGACTGAGTCGAAATGGACTTTCCTGAGGATGGTCTTAATGTTGGTTTGAGTCCATGGAGACCTTGGTATGGGGCAGTGGCACCAGGGCCCTGAAGGATTCTCCTAACCAGAGGTTATGACAAAGCTCCAATGAGCAAGTTTTCCATGGGGAGACGAGATTTGTTCTTATTGGTGCCTCAGGAAACCACCATATGCTGGTATTGGAAACGAGGCCTCTGAGGAGAGATGCCTGGAAACCAAAGCAATGGATCTGATTAGGGCCTAGGGGCCTGTCCGGTTCAATATTCTTCTCTGGAAACATCTGTTGTCTGATTGGAGGTAGTTGCTCAGCTGGTTTGAGATCACCCCTTTTTGTCCTGGGCGGCCTACACTATTGGGATGGCCTCGGTGACTTTGGAGGTTTTTCCTAATTTGCAAGGTTGTGGCCAATGGAATGGGAAGAATTCCCTTGAAAGGGAAGCACAGTCCTGAGGTGTGGCTCCAGGGACCCTAGTGTGGAGCGTGTGTGGTCCAGGGCTATTTGGACAAAAGTCTGAAAACAAAAACTCCACTTAGGTTGTGGGTTGTAGGTATGGCCGGCCCGATATATAGACCGTGAGGAGACCTCTTCGGGATATGAACAAAGGGCGAATGTGAGGTGCTTGCTCATGCTTTTTTTTTTTTTTTTCTGGAAATGTGTCACTAATTGCCATGGAATGTCGGGGTGTCCTCATGGGCCATCGATGAGGCTCCCTTTCTGGGGATTTGACCCGATCCTAAAAGTTTGGGGTCATTCTGTGGGAATGGAGGAGGCTTTTCTGTTTTTTTTGTTTACTTTTTTTTTGTTTTTTTTTTTTTTTGTTTGTTTGTTTGTTTTTTTTTACCTCAGGTGGACCACCAAAAGAGGGATTCCAGAGCAGAGTCGTGGGTGGGGGCAACTGGACAACCAGACCTCTGGTTAACATTGGGACCTAAGAACATGGCAAGCCCCATATGTGGGCGCTTGGTCCAGACACTGAGACGCCTTCCTTTAGGATAGGTCTGACACTGAGTTTCACAATGTGGTTTTGTGCCCAAGGATCCCCTCAAGTCAGGGCGTGGCCTAAAGTACCATGCTGGTTTCTCCTACACTGAACGTTGTACAGTATGGGAACCACAAGTTTTCTGGCCATGGGGAAGATGGAGTTCTAATTTCTGCAACACTTTCACTCCTGGACTGTGATTGGATTTAAGGTCTAGGTTCTGAAGCCTGAAAACTGAGGTTGGGAAGAGATGAAGCCCTAAGGCCATGGTGTGTCTGATGTGCTCAGTGTTCGGCCAGCTGTTGAGTGTGGGTTGGGAGGTGCAGGCTCAGCCTGTGGCAGACAGGGAATAAGTGCCCAGGATAGACTGTATCATTGGGGTGCAGTCGAGTTTCGTGCAGGATGGTACTCATTTGTGGTTACTGGGTAGCCCCAGAGGGCAACGTTTTTCTTCTGGAGGGAAGACACAGTGCCACATAGTGATTCCAGCATTCCCAAACTGGAAGGCTTATGGGCCAGTAGTGTGAGGAAAAAATTCTGAGAACACAAGCCAGACTTAGATTTCGGGGTGAGGGGACGGCAGGCACCCTCTGCAGAGATGATTCGAGATCCCGTATACCTGAAGACAGAGCTAGGATCAGAAGTTGGCTTAGGTCGGAGTTTCTGTCCATGACGGCCCCTTCATGAAGGGGAGGGTGTCACGAGGACATGGAGGTTTTCTGACGATGGGAATTGTGAAATGCTCCAAACCACAATGATTTTTTCTGTGGGACAGTCGAGACCTGTTGGATGGCTCCAGGACATCCCATAAGGAAGTTATCCAGAGCAGGGTTCTAAGGATGGATGCCTGGGCAGCCTGCCTCCCATTCCAGGTGTCTCATAGAGCCAAGGCAAGTTCGATCTGCTGGATCTAGGGGAGCAACCGAGGCGGGTGGGTTGAAATGGGTGAGTTGAGGATGGGTCATAATGTGCATTTGTGTCCATGTAGACCTTGGAATGGGGTGCTTGATCCGGGGTCTTGAGGGATGTTCATAACCGGAGGTTTTGATGGAGCTCTAAAGAGTATGTTTCCTATGTAGAGAAGAGAATTGTTTTGATGAGTGCCTAAGGAATCTCCCATATGCTGATATAGGAAACCAGGCCTCTGAGGAGAGATGACTGGAATCAAAAGCAATGGATCTGATTAGGGCCTAAGTGCCCTTCCAGTTCAATCTTATTCTATGGGGATATCTGTCTCTGGGTCTGAGTGGAGTTGGTTTCCTAACTTGTGAAAGATCATCCCTGTTTGTCCTGGGCAGCCAACACAATTCAGATGGCCTCGGGGAGTTTGGAGGATTCTCCTAATCTATAGGGTTGTGGCCAATGGAATGGGAAGAATTTCCTTGGAGAGGGCAGGCACAGTCCTGAGGTGCGGCTCCAGGGGCCTCAGTCTGGAGGGTGTGTGGGACAGGTATGTCAGGATAGAAGTCTGAAAACACAAACTCGGCTTAGGTTTGGGGACGTAGGTATGGCAGGCCCAATCTACAGACTATGAGGAGAATTTTTTGGGCTATGACCTAAGGGTGAGTGTGAACGCTTGCTGAAGCTTATGTCTCTGGATTTTGTGTCAATAGTGGCCGTGGAATGTCGGGCTGGCCTCATGGGCCATGGACGAGTCTTTCTCTCTGGACCCCAATCACTTGGGATGGCCCAATCCCAAGTGATTGGGGTCATTCTGTGAGTGGGAGGAGTCCTTTCTGTGTTTATTTACCTCAAATGTCCCACCAAAGAGGTATTCCAGAGCAGAGCCCTGAGTAGGGGTGACTAGATGTCTCTACCTCTGGTTAAGATTGGGTGACTTGGGGCATGGCAGGCCCCATATGCGGGCTCATGGTCCAGCCACTGAGAGGCTTTACTTGAGGACAGGGCTCAAACTGAGGGTCCCAATGTGTGTTTGAGCCCACCGCAGCTCTTAAGCATAGGCAGGGCCTCAGGGACCCTACACTAACCTCAGGGGCCCTACTACTGCCCCTGTAGTCCTACAGGGGTCCTACACTGAACGTTGGACAAGATGCCAACCACAAGATTCTGGCGAGAGGGAAGGAGGAGTTCTGATTTCTGCATCACGTTCACCCATGGGAAGTGAGTAGAGATAAGGTCTAGGATTCTGTAGCCTGAAAACCGAAGTTGGAAAGAGATGGCGACCTAAGGCCATGGCGGTTCAGATGTTCTCAGTGTACTGCAAGCTGTCTGGGTGTCGGTTGGGAATTCAGGCCTCAGGTTCTGTCAGACAGGGCATTAGTGCACAGGCTAGACTATATAATTGGTGTACAGTTGAGTGACGTGCAGGTTTATCCTCATTTGAGGTTTCTGGGTAGACCCATAGGGCAATATTTTTCTTCTAGAGGGCAGGCAGAGTGCAGCACTGTGTCATCGGAAATCCCAAAATAGAGGGCGTGTGGTCCAGGAGAGTGAGGACGGAAGTCGGAGAACCCTAGCTACACTTAGGTTTTGGGGTGAGGGCACAGCAGGTACACTCTGAAGAGCTGAATCAAGATCTCGTGCATCTGAAGTCAAAGCGAAGATCAGCTTTTGGCTCAGGTTGGAGTTTCTTTCCATGATCTGCCTTCATGAAGATTGGGGGCATCATGTGACCTTGGAAGCTTTCCATGATATGAGTTGTTAGGTGGTCCATGCACAAGGACTCCTGTGGGACAGTCGAGACCTGTTAGATGGCTCAAGGATGTCCCATAAGGAACGACGCAAGAGCAGGGTTCTAAGGATGGATGCTTGAAGAGCCCAACTCGCATTTCAATTGTCTCCTAGCGACAAGGCAGGTTCAATCTGCTGGCTCTGGAGTAGCAACCGAGGGGGTTTAGTTGAAATGGACTCTCCTGAGGATGGGTCATAATTTGGGATTGTGTCTATGGAGATATTCAAATGGGGCAGTGGCTCCAGTGACCTGAAGTTTTCTCCTAACTGGAGGTTATGACACAGCTCCATAGAGCAAGATTCCCATGTGGAGACGAGATTTTTTCTGATAGGTAGCTCTGGAAACCCCCTTATGCTGGTATTGGAATCCAGGCCTCTGAGGAGAGATGCCTGAAAACAAAAGCAATGTATCCAATTAGGGCCTAGGTGCCTGTCTTGTTCAATATTCTTTTCTATGGATATCTGTCTAAGGTTCTGATTGGAGGTAGTGGCTCAGCTTGTGCCAGAGGGTCCCTGTATGTCCAGGACATCCTACACTATTGGGATGGCCTCAGAGATTTTGGATGATTCTCCTAATCTGTCAGGTTGTGCCAAATGAATGAGCAGAATTCCCTTGGAGAGGGCAGGCACAGTCCTGAGGTGTGGCTCCATGGGGCCCAGCCTTTAGAATGTGTGGGTGAGGACAATGGAGACAGAAGTCTGAAAACACAAACTCGGCTTAGGTTTGGGGACATAGGTATGTCAGGCCCGATCTACAGACCTTGAGAATTTTGGGGGCTCTGAACAAAGGGCAAGTGTGTGGCGCTTTTTCAGGTTTTTGTCTCAGATTTTGTGTCAATGGTGGCCGTGGAATGTCAGGCTGGCCTCATCGACCATGGACGAGTATTTCTCTCTGTGGATTTGGCCAGATTCCAAGTGTTTGGGGTCATTCTTTGGATGGTAGGAGTCCTTACTTTTTTTTTTTTCTTTATCTTGGGTTTTTTTTTTTTTCCTTATGTGTCCCACCAAAGAGGTATTCCAGAAAAGAGCTCTGAATAAGGTTGACTAGACTTCTTAAGCTCTGGCTAGGATTGGGGGAGTAGGGGCATGGCAAGTCCCATATGCAGGCTCTTGGTCCAGCCACGGAGAGGCTTTACTTGAGGCCAGGGTTCATGCTTAGGGTCCTAATGTGTGTTTGTGCCCATCGCAGCCCTCAAGCATGTCTGAGGCCTCATTTGCCATGCTGGGTTCTCATATACTGAACGTTGGACAACATGCCAACCACAAGGTTTCTGGTCATGGGGAAGGTGAAGTTCTGATTTCTGCATCACGTACATCACTTAGTTGTGAGTGGAGATAATGTCTAGGTTCTGAAGCCTGAAGACCAAGGTTGGGAAGAGATGATGAACTAAGGCCATGGCATGTTTGATGTGTTCAGTGTGAGGCCAGGTGTCTGGGTGTCGGTCACGAGGTCTGGGGTCAGGCTGTGTCAGACAGGGCATTAGTGCCCAGGCTAGACTGTATAATTGGGGTACAGTCTAGAGAATTGCAGGTTGATCCTCATTTGATGTTTCTGGGTAGACCCCTAGGGCAAAGTCTCTCTTCTGGAGGGCAGGCAGAGTGCTGCATTTTGTCTCCAGAATTCCCAAAGTGGAAGGCTTGTGGGCCAGGAGTGTGAGGATGGAAGTCTGAGAACGCGAGCTGGCTTAGGTTTTGGGGCGAGGGCAAGGCAGGCACACTCTGCAGAGCTGAATTGAAATCTCATGCATCTGAGGTCAGGGCGAGGATCAGACGGGAGTTTCTGTCCATGATGTCCTCTACCTGAAGGTGGAGGCATCACGAGGCCATGGAGGTTTTCCCACGGTGCGAGTGTGTGATGCTGCAAACCACAAGGATTCCTTCTGCAGGACAGTTGAGACCTGTTGAATGGATCAAGGACACCCCATTAGGAATTTCTCCAGAGCAGAGTTCTAACATGGATACCTGGGCAACGAACTCGCATTCCAATTGTCTCCTAGTGACAAAGCAGGTTTGATCTGCTGGCACTGGGTGAGCAACCGCCAGGTTTGTGTTGAAATGGACTCTCCTGAGGATGGGTCATAATGTGGGATTGTGTCCATTGAGACATTGGAATGGGGCGGTGGCTCCAGTGACGTGAAATTTTCTCCTAACTGGAGGTTTTGACACAGTTCCATATAGCATGATTCCCATGTGGCATGCGATTTGTTCTGATTGGTAGCTCCAGAAACCCCCATGTGCTGGTATTGGAATCCAGGCCTCTGAGGAGAGATACATGAAAACAAAAGCAATGAATTCGTTTAGGGCCTAGGTGCCTGTCCTCTTCAATCTTCTTTTCTATGGATATCTATCTACAGGTCTGATTGGAGGTAGTGGCTCAGCTTGTGGCAGATGGTCCCTGTTTGTCCCGGATATCCTACAATATTGGGGTGGCCTCGGGGACTTCGGATGTTTCTCCTAATCTGTCAGGTTGTGCCAAAGGAATGAGCAGAATTCCCATGGAGAGGGCAGGCACAGTCCTGAGGTGTGGCTCCATGGGGCCAAGCCTTGAGGGTGTGTGGGCCAGGACAATGGAGACAGAAGTCTGAAAACACAAACGTGGCTTAGGTTTGGGGACATAGGTATGGCAGGCCCGATCTACAGACCGTGAGAATTTTTCAGGCTTTGAACAAAGGGCGAGTGTGTGGCGCTTTTTCAGGCTTTTGTCTCCGGATTTTGTGTCAATGGTGGCCGTGGAATGTCAGGATGGCCTCATCAGCCATGGACGAGTATTTCTCTCTGTGAATTTGGCCCAATTCCAAGTGTTTGCGGTCATTCTTTGGACGGTAGGAGTCCTTTCTCTATTTTTTTTTAACCTCATGTGTCCCACCAAGGAGGGATTCTAGAGAAGAGATCTGAGTAGGGGTGACTAGACTTCTCAAGCACTGGTTAAGGTTTGGGGAGTAGGGGCATGGTAATCTCCATATGTGGGCTCTTGGTCCAGCCCCAGAGAGGCTTTACTTGAGGCCAGGGTTCATGCTTAGGGTCCTAATGTGTGTTTGTGCCCATCGCAGCCCTCAAGCATGTCTGAGGCCTCATGGGCCATGCTGGTTTCTCCTACACTGCACGTTGGACAACATGCCAACCACAGGGTTTCTGGTCATGGGGAAGGAGGAGTTCTGATTTCTGCATCACGTACACGGCATGGCAGTGAGTAGAGATAAGGTCTAGATTCTGAAGCCTGAAAACCGAGGTTGGTAAGAGATGACGACCTAAGGCCATGGTGGGTCCGTTGCACTTAGTGTGCGGCCAGATGTCTGTGTCCATCATGAGGTCTGGGCTCAGGCTGTGTCAGGCAGGGCATTAGTCCCCAGGCTAGACTGTATAATTGGGGTACAGTCGAGTGATGTGAAGGTTGGTCCTCATTTGGGGTTTCTGGTTGGCCCCATAGGGCAAAGATTTTCTTCTGGAGGGCAGGCAGAGTGCTGCATTCTGGCTCCAGAATTGCCAACTTCAGGGCTTGTGGGCCAGGTGTTTTTGGACAGAAGTCTGAGAACACAAGTTCAGCTTAGAATTCGCAGCGGTGACATGGCAGGCACACTCTACAGACCTGAAATGAGATCTCGTGCATCTTAAGTCAGGGCGAGGATCAGATGTTGGCTTAGGTTGGAGTTTCTGTACATGATGTCCCCTTCATGAAGGTGGGGGGGCATCAGGAAACCATGGAAGATTTCCAACTTTGTGAGTGTGTGATGCTCCAAACCACAAGAATTCCGTCAGCGGGACAGTCACGACCTTTTGGATGGATCAAGGACGTCCCATAAGAAATGCTCCAAAGCACAGTTCTAATGATGGATGCCTGGGCAGTCCAACTTGCATTCCAGTTGTGTCCTAGTGAAAAGGAGGATTCGATCTGCTGTCACTGGGGGAACAACCGAGGGGGCTGAAATGAAATGGACTCTCATGAGGATCAGTCATGATGTGGATTTGTGTCCATGGATCCCTTGGAATGGGGCAGTGGCTCTGTTTCCCTGAAGAATTCTCCTAACCTGAGGTTTTGATGCAGCTCCAAAGAGCAAGTTTCCCATGTAGAGACGAGATTTGTTCTGAAACCCCCACAACCTGGTATTGGAAACCAAGCATCTGGGGAACAATGCCTGGAATCCAAAGCAATGGATCTGATTACGGTCTAGGGGCCTGTCTTTTTCAATATTCTCCTCTGAGTGTCTCTGTCTAAGATTCAGAATGGAGGTCACTGCTCAGCTTGTGTCAGATCACCCATGTTTGTTGGGGGAGGCCAACACTATTGGGCTGGTCTTGGGAATTGGAGGTTTCTCCTAATCTGTAAGGTTGTGGCAAATGAAACGGGCAGAGTTCCCTTGGAGAGCACTGGCACAGTCCTTAGGTGTGACACCACCTTTCTGAATGTCATCCAGGAGGTCCAGGCTCAGGCTGTGTCAGACAGGGCATTAGTGCCAAGCTTAGACTGTATAATTGAAGTAAAGTTGAGTGGCATGCAGGTTGATCCTCATTTGGCGTTTCTGGGTAGCCCCAGGGGCAACGTTTTTCTTCTGGAGGGAAGGAAGAGTGCTGCATTGTGGCGACGGAATTCTCACACTGGAGGGCTTGTGGGCCAGAATTGTGAGGAAGGAAGTGAGAGAACACAAGCTAGGCTTAGGTTTTGGGTCAAGATCATGGCAGGCACACTCTGTAGAGCTAAATCTAAATCTCATGCATCTGAAGTCAGGGCGAGGATCAGACGTAGGCTCAGGTTGAAGTTTCTGTTCAGGATGGCCCCTTCATGATGGTGGGGGGCATCATGGGGCTATGGAGACTTTCCCACGATTGGCATTGTAAGTTGCTCCAATCGGCAAGGATTCCTTCTACGGGACAGTCGAGACCGGTCAGATTGCTCCAGGACGTCCCATGCGGAACCACGGCAGTGCAGGGTTCTAAGGATGGATTCCTGGAGTGCCCGCCTCACATTCCTATTGTCTCCTAGTGACAAGGCAGGTTCGATCTGCTTCTTTTGGGGAGCAACCAAAGGGGATGTGTTGAAATGGACTCGCCTGCGGATGGGTCATAATGCGGGTTTGTGTCCATGGAGACCTTGGAATGGGGTGTTGGCTGCTGGGACCTGAAGGTTTCCCTTAACTGGAGGTTGTGACACAGCTCCAAAATGCATGTTTCCCATGTGGAAATGAGATTTGTTCAGACTGGTACCTCTTGAAGAACACATATGCTGGTATTGGAAACCAGGCCTCTGAGGAGAGATGCCTGGAATCAAAAGCAATGGATCTGATTAGGGCCTAGGTGCCTGTCCGGTTCAATCTTCTTCTCTGGGGTTATCTGTCTATGGATCTGAGTTGAGGTAGTTGCTCATCTTGGGACAGATCACCCTGTTTGCCCTGAGTGGCCAACACTATTGGGATGGCCTCAGGGACGTTGGAGTGTTCTCCTAATCTTTAGGGTTGTGGCCAATGGAATGGGCAGAATTTGCTTGGAGAAGGCAGGCACAGTCCTGAGGCATGGCTCCAGGGGCCCCAGCCTGGAGGGTGTGTGGGCCAGGACAGTGGGGACAGAAACCTGAAAACCCAAACTCAGCTTAGATTTGGGGACGTAGGTATGACATGCCTGATCTATAGACCGTGAGAAGAATTTATCAGGCTATGAACAAAGGGCAAGTGTGAGGCATATCTCCAGGCTTTTGTCTCTAGATTTTGTGTCAATGGTGACCATGGAATGACGGGATGGCCTCTTTGGCCATGGATGATTCTTTCTCTTTTAAGATTTGGTCAGATCCCAAGTTTTGGGGCTCATTCAGGGGATGGAGGAGACCCTTCAATATTTTTTTTCCTCAGGGGTTCCAGAGCAGAGACCTGAATAGGGGTGATTAGAACTCTCAACCTCTCATTAATATTGGGGGACTAGGGATGGCAATGCGGGTCTTGGTCCAGACCCTGAGAGGCTTTACTTGAGGACAGGGCTCACACTGAGGGTCCCAATGTGTTTGTGCCCATTGCGGTTCTCAAGCATGGGCGGGGACTCATGGGCTACACTGGATTCTCCTACACTGAACGTTGGAAAACATGCCAACCACAAGGTTTCTTGCCTTGAGGAAGAAGGAGTTTTATTTCTGCATCACTTTCACCCCTGGGTAGTGAGTATATATAAGGTCTAGGTTCTGAAGCCTGAAAACCAAGGTTGAAAAGAGATGATGACCTAAAGCCATGGAGGGTCTGATGTGCTCAGTGTACAGCCAGCTGTCTGGGTGTCGGTTGAAAATTCAGACCTCAGGCTGTGCAAGACAGGGCATTAACGCCGAAGCGAAACTGTATAATTGGGGTAGAGTCAAGTGGCATGCAGGTTGATCCTCATTTGGTGTTTCTGGTTAGCCCCATAGGACAACGTTTCTCTTCTGGAGGGCAGTCAGAGTGCTGCATTGTGTCTCTCCAGAATTCCCTAACTGGAGGGCTGGTGGGCTCGGAGTGTGAGGACGAAGTCTGAGAACAATAGCTAGGTTTTGCTTCGGGGCAGGGTTTCGGCAGGCACACTCTGCAGAGTTGAATCAAGATTTCGTGCATCTGAAGTCAGGGCGAGGATTAGACGTTGGCTCAGGTTGGAGTTTCTGTCCAAGATGGCTCTTTCATGAAGGGGACGGTGCACCACGAGGCCACAGAGCTTTTCCCATGATGGGAGTTGTGAGGTGCTCCAAAGCGCAAGGATTCCTTCTGCAGGACAGCTGTGACCTGTTGGATGGCTCCAGGACGTCCCATATGGAATTACTTCAGAGTAGTTTTCTACAGATGGATGCCTAGCCAGCCCGCCTCACATTCCAATTGTCTCCTAGTGACAAGATAGGTTCGATCTGCTGGCTCTAGGGGAGCACCCAAGGGCACTGAGTTGAAATAGACTCTCCTGCAGATGGGTCCTAATGTGGGATTGTGTCCATGGAGACCTTGGAATGAGGTGGTGGCACCGGGGCCCTGAAGGATTTTCCTAGCCGGAGGTTTTGACACAGCTTGAAAGAGCACGTTTCCCATGTGGAGAAGACATTTGTTCTGACTGATGACTCAGGAAACCCCCATATGGTGGTATTGAAAACCAGGCCTCTGAGGTTCTGACATAGCTCCTCGAGCAAGTTTCCAATGTGCAGACAAGACTTTCTCTGAAGGAGCCTATGGAAACCCCATAGGCTGGTATTGGAAACCAGGCTTCTGAGAAGAGATGCCTGGAAACCAAAGCAATAGATCTGATGAGGGCTTAGGGGCCTGTCCAGTTCAATGTTCTTCTCTGGGGACATCTGTCTCTGAGTCTGTGTGGAGCTAGTTGCTCACCTAGTGTCAGATCACCCCTGTTTGTTCCGAGCAGCCTACAATATTGGGATGGTCCCAGGGACATTGGAGATTTCTCCTGATTTATATGGCTGTGGCCAATGGAATATGAAGAATTCCCTTTGAGAGGGCAGGAACAATCCTGATGTGTGGTTCCAGGGGCCCTAGCATGGAGGATGTGTGTTTTCACACAACTGTCCAAACAACCCTGGCCTACACAACCTACAGGCTCAGGCCCCTGGAGCCAAACCTGAGGACTGTACTTGTCCTCTCAGAGGGAATTGTGTGTGCCCATTCCAAAGGCCACAACACTTCTAATAGGATAAACCTCCAAAGTCCCTGATCCATCTCAATAGTGGTGGCTTTCCAGGAAAAACAGGGGTAATCTGAGCCCAACTGAGCACCTAACTGCACTCAGACCCATAGACAGATGTCCCCAGAGGTATGAAGGAAAGAACAGGCAACTAGGCACTAATTAGATCCATTGCTTTGGTTTCCAGGCATCTCTCCTCAGAGACCTGGATTTCAAGAGCAGCATATAGCTGTTTCTTGACTCACCCATCAGAAAACATCTCATCTACACATGGGAAACTTGCACATTGGAGCTGTGTCAAAGCCTCTGTTTAGGAGAACCCTTTAGGGCCCCAGTGCCACCGCTTCATTCCAAGGTCTCCATAGACACAAAAGCACATTAGGACCCATCCCCAAGGGTGTCCATTTCAACTCAGCATCCACGGTTGCTCCCCACAGATCCAGGAGATCTAACCTGTCTTGTTGCTAGGAGACAATTGAAATGCGAGGTGGGCTACCCATCCATCCATCCTTAGAACCCTGCTCAGAATCATTGGCCTGGAGCCAAACAACAGGTCTCAATTGTTCTGCAGAAGACTCTCTGCAGTTTGGAGCTTCTCACAACTCCCATCGTGGGAAAACACCCATGGCCCCGTGATGACCCCCCATTCATGAAGGGGCCATCAGGGACAGAAACTCCAACCTGAGCGATCGTCTGATCCTCGCCCTGACTTCAGATGCATGAGATCTCGATTCAGGTCTGTAGATTGTGCCTGCCATGGCCTCACCCAGAAACCTAAGCCTAAAGCCTAGCTTGTGTTCTCAGACTTTTGTCGTCAGACTACTGGCCCACAAGCCCTCCAGTTTGGCAATCCAGATCTACAATGCAGCACTCTGCCGGCCCTCCAGAAGAAAAACATTGTCCTCTGGGGCTACCCAGTAACCCCAAATGAGGATCAACCTGCACCGACATTGGCTGTACCCCAAATACATAGGCTGACCAGGGCACTAATGCCCTTTCTGACACAGCCTGAGCCTGGACCCCCTGGACCCTTCCAGACAGCTGGCCGCACACTGAGCACATCGAGCCGCCATGGCCTTAGGTCGTCATCTCTTCCCAACCTCGGTTTTCAGGTTTCAGAACCTAGACCTTATCTCCAATCACTGCCCAGGGTTGAAGGTGATGCAGAAATCAGAACTCCTACCCCATGGCAAGAAACCTTGTGGTTGGCATGTTGTCCAACGTTCAGTGTAGTTGAAACCAGTGTGGCCCATGAGGCCCCGCCCATGCTGGCAGGCCACATTGGTCAGAAACACACATTGTGACGCTCAGGGTGAGCCCAGTCCTCAAGTAAGGCCACTCAGTGGCTGGATGAAGAGATAGCATATTGGACTTGCCATGCCCCTAGGCCCCAATTTTTAACCATAGTTCGGGTTGTCCCTTCAGTCTTCCCCACGGCTTGGCTTTGGAATTCCTCTTTTGGTGGGACACCTGACGTAAAAAAACTGAAATGAGTCCTCCCATCCCACAGATTGACGAAAAGCAATTGGGAATTGGGCCAAATCCTCAGAGAGGAAGATTCGTCCATGGCCCATGAGGCCTCCCCGACATTCCACGGCCATCGCTGATACAAAATCCAGAGACAAAAGCCTGAGCAAGCACCTCAGAATCGCACTTTCTTCGTATCCTGAAGAGTTCTTCTCATGGTTTGTAGATCGGGCCTGCCATACCTACGTCCCCAAAACTAAGCTGAGTTTGTGTTTTCAGATCTGTCCTCAAAGTCTTGGGCCACACACCCTCCAGGCTGGGCCCCTGGAACCACACATTAGGACTGTGCCTACCAATCCATGGGAATTCTGCCCATTCCATGGTCCAAAATCGTACAAATTAGGAGAAACCTCCAAAGTCCCTGAGGCCATCCCAATAGATTTGGTCGCCCTGAACAAACTAGGGCTGTCTAACGCCAGCTGATAATCGACCTCCACTCATACCATAGATGGATGTCCCCAGAGAAGAAGATTGAACCAGACAGGACCCTAGGCCATAATAGGATCCATTGCTTTGGGTTACAGGCATGTGTCCTCAAAAGCCTGATTCCAATACGAGCATAGGGGTTTTCCTGAGGCACCCATCAGAACTCATCTCGTCTCCACAAGGAAACCTGTGCATGGGAGCCATGTCCAAAGCTTAGGAGAGTACTTCAGGGTCCCGGTGCCACCGCCCCATTCCAAGGCCCTCATGGACACAAAAACACATTAGGACCCATCCTCAGGAAAGTCCATTTCAAGTCAGCCACCCCGGTTGCTCAGGCAGAGCCATCAGATCTAAACAGTCTTGTTGCTAGGAGAAAATTGGAATGCGAGGCGGGCTTCCCAGGCATCCATCCGCGAACGGTGCTCTGGAGTCATTCCATATGGGATATCCTGGAGCTGTCCAACAGGTCTCAATTGTCCCGCAGAAGGAATCCTTGAAGGGGGCATCCCACAACTCCCAACGTGGGAAAACCTCAATGGCCTCGAGATTCTGCTCCCTTCATGAAGCGGCCGTCATGCTCAGAAACTCCAACCTGAGCCAACGTCTGATCCTCGCCCTGACTTCACATGGATGAGATATTGGTTCAGATATGCAGGGGGTACCTGCCATGCCCCCCCGAAACCCAAGTCTAGCTTGTCTTCTCAGACTTCCGTCCTCACACTCCTGGCCCCAAAGCCCTCAAGTTTGGCAATTCCGGACCCACAATGCAGCACTCTGCCTGCCCTCTAGAAAAAAAATGATTGCCTCATGAGCTGCCCAGGCACCTTAAATGAGGGTAAACCTACACAGCACTCGACTTTACCCAAATTATATAGTCTAACTTGGGCACTAATGCACTGTCGAACACATCCTGAGCCCGGACCTCCTGACCAACACCCAGAAAGCTGACCGCACACTGAGCACATAAAACCCGCCATGGCCTTAGGTCATCATCTCTTCCCTACCTCAGTTTTCAGGCTTCAGAACGAGACCTTATCTCCAATCACTGCCCAGGGGTGAGTGTGATGCAGAAATCAGAACTCCTCTTTACCCATGGCAAGAACCCTTGTGGTTGGCACGTTGTTCAACGTTCAGTTTAGGAGAAACCAGCATTCACCCTGAGGCCCCACCAATTCTTGAGTGTTACAAGGGCATACACACGCATTGTGACCCTCAGCATAATTCCTGTCCTCTAGTAAGTCCTCTCAGTGGCTGGACCATTAGATGTCATAATGGGCTTGACATGTCCCTAGGCCCCAATTTTTAACCAGATTTCTTATTGTCCAGGCGCCCCTCCCCAGGGCTCTACTCTGGAATCCATCATTTGGTGGGACACCTGAGGTTAAAAAAGAAAACAACAAAAACAACAACAAAAACGGACTTCTTCCAGCCCACAGAATGAACCCAAACTCTTTGGACGGGGCCAAACCACCTGAGAGTAAGACTCGTCCATTTCCCATGAAGTCACCCAGAAATTCCACGACCATGAGTGACACGATATCCAGAGAAAAAAACTTGAGCAGGAGCCTCACATCGCCCTTCTTTCAAATCCCGAAGAGTTCTCCTCATGGTCTGTACATCAGTCCTGCCATACCTATGACCCGAAACATAAGCCGAGTTTGTGTTTTCAGACAACTGTCTAAACAGCCCTGGCCTACACAACCTACAGGCTCAGGCCCCTGGAGCCAAACCTGAGGACTGTACTTGCCCTCTCCAAGGGAATTGTGTGTGCCCATTCCAATGGCCACAGCCCTTCTAATAGGATAAACCTCCAAAGTCCCTCGTCCATCTCAATAGTGGTGACTTCCCAGGAAAAACAGGGGCAATCTGAGCCCAACTGAGCACCTACCTGCACTCAGACCCATAGACAGATGTCCCCAGAGGTAAAAAGGAAAGAACAGGCCCCTAGGCACTAATCAGATCCATTGCTTTGGTTTCCAGGCATCTCTCCTCAGAGGCCTGGATTTCAAAAGCAGCATATAGCTGTTTCTTGATTCACCCATCAGAAAACATCTCATCTACACATGGGAAACTTGCACGTTGGAGCTGTGTCAAAGCCTCTGTTTAGTAGAACTCTTTAGGGCCCAAGTGCCACCGCTTCATTCCAAGGTCTCCATTAGGACCCATCCTTAGGGGTGTCCCTTTCAACTCAGCGTCCTCGGTTGCTCCCCACAGATCCAGGAGATCTAACCTGTCTTGTTGCTAGGAGACAATTGGAATGCGAGGTGGGCTACGCAGCCATCCATCCTTAGAACCCTGCTCAGAATCATTGGCCTGGAGCCAAGCAACAGGTCTCAATTGACCTGCAGAAGACTCTCTGCTGTTTGGAGCTTCTCACAACTCCCACAGTGGGAAAAACCCCATGGCCTCGTGATGCCCCCCCCCCCATTCATGAAGGGGCCATCAGGGACAGAAACTCCAACCTGTCGATCGTCTGATCCTCGCCCTGACTTCAGATGCACGAGATCTCGATTCAGGTCTGTAGATTGTGCCTGTCATGGCCTCACCCAGAAACCTAAGCCTAGCTTGTGTTCTCAGACTTTTGTCGTCACACTACTGGCCCACAAGCCCTACAGTTTGGCAATCCAGAACTACAATGCAGCAC